>NC_140940.1:137260358-137517858 GCF_014529385.1 Adiantum capillus-veneris | reverse complement strand
CATTATGTTGGTGAGTATGTGTATATGTCGGGACAAGAAAGTCAGGGATGCTATTTTCAAACTAGGAGAGCTAGTAAGGTACACCACAAGACTCCACTCAGCTACAGATTTTTTATGTACTCAATAATTTCAACTAGCATTAGTGTGTCCTTGTTCTCTTTCTTGAAAATTTGTGAGCTCCAAGGAAATCAAAATAGATGATATCCCTACTACTCAAACACTTGCAACAGAAACTATGTGTGCCATTGAAGATGCATTTCCTTGATCGGTCCTTCTTAGTCAAATTCACCTCTTGGTTCACGTGGTGGAGGAGATCGCTATATGTGGAGTAGTGCATGCACAATGGATGTTATTCTTAGAGAGGTTTTTAAAGACTCTCAAAGATTTTGTACAGCTACGGTCTCAACCAGAGGCATGTGTGGCAGAAGGGTGGATCGTTCAAGAGGCATTTGTTTACATATCAGAGTATTTGACACAAGTTGATCCTTCAATGCCTCGCATGTGGTCAGACGAGGAAGATGCAAGTATGACTTCACACTTGCCAAGTGGAAAGGGAAAACTACCTAACATGGATATGAATCTATCCTGTGTGTTCAACAACTTGGATTATGACCAAGTGGGTGGATTGTGGACAGTGGCAAAGGCAAGGCGTTTGCAAGAGAGAGAAGCATGTAAACAAGCACATCGAGGAAAGTGTTCACTCCCAGTGCCTAGACACCTTGCATGTTTCCCAAATCTCATTAGTGCAGAGTGGATTCATGAGAGAATGATCGAGGCAAAAGCACGCGGAGAAGACATCACTAGCAAAGAATGGGAGTATGCATGAGGCTCCGTACCAAAGGTAGAGTTCTCATATACCTAAACCATATTGTGAATTTTTTTCTTGAAATTATCTTTAATTTTTATTTGATAAAATAGATTTTTCTATTTTGTAGTGCCTTTACTTTAACTCTATGTAGTCAAAGGGTCATCACTTTCGTACGTGCCACATTGACGAGCGTAGAACCACCATGGATTGTGCCATCATGGGCAAATTTGACACAGAGGGTGAAGCCAAGTACTGTGGAACTATTGAAAGGATACTAAAGGCTAATTTAAGAATCTTTTATACCTTGATCTTCAAGGGCAAGTGGTTTGGAAATGTGTTTAGACGACATGAGAATGGACTCTACATGGTGGACTCTAGTGTGCATCACACAAGGAGGTATGACAATTTAGTTTTACCGCGCAATTGTGAGCAGGTGAGTGACATGTACCTTTTTTATTCTTATTTGCTTGTAGCATTAATTATACCAATTTTACTCACTTTGAGCTCTTCTTTTATAGGTCATCTATATCCCAACACTCCACCAACCAAAACTTTGGTTCATATTTCTCGTAACACCTTGAGGGAGAACCATTTTTTCCACTAATGAAGTGGAGACCATCTTCGACCCTCTTCCACCTTTGACTTTGGATGAGGTGGAGACAGAGGAGAGAGAGGTCGATGAATCATGTCCGGTGGCAGCAAGTCTTAGCGAGGATTATTGTCATGATGATGAGGATGATGAGATGGAGGATGAGGAACTCGAAGATGACGAAGCCAATGCATTCACAAACAAAATTCTGTTTCTCTCTTTATTGATTTAGGAGCCATGGGCTTAGAATTGAATGATGCTCATGTAGGGATCTTTTGGAAGATGATTCATAAACATTTTGCAGCTATGATGTTTTCTGGTCTTGTAATCTATTCATGTCTCTCCCCCCTCTTCCTCTCTCTAGATTTGTGAACATGCTCGATCATGTTAATCAATTGACAGTGAGTAGTTTAACTGTAGCCAAGTGTAATCTTATTTATCCCCCCCTCTCTCTCTCTCTCTCTCTCTCTCTCTCTCTCTCTCTTTCTCTTTCTTTCTCTTTTGTTTTTAAAAAAATTTTGAAAATCTCATACAATATTCTTTAATTTTTATTGAGAGGAGGGAAACACCAAAATTTGAGAAGGGGGGGGGGGGAGGGGAGAGATATTTTAGCCAGAATTTGAAAGTTTAAGAGCTAATTGTTTTTTGGAAATAAACACGGTAATTACAACAGTAAAAATTGCAGTAAGAAACGTGGTAATAAATGCGAAAACAGTCGTGGTAATAAGTTAAACACACAAAAAAAAACCCGCCCTCCTCTCTCTTCTTTCTCTAGCTGAGTTTGCACCTTCTCTCTATAAAACGCAGTAAAACAATGCGGTAAACACTTGGAGATTTTCATAGTGATGTGGACAAGATCAAGATGACTATTGAAAGCTTTGGATTGGGTGAGATGTTGCAATCAATGGGCGACCACGTAGAATAACAACGTCGAGAGGGGCTAAGCCGTTTCTTAGGATGGTCGACCTTGCATATGGCTTCTCTTGTGGGCTTGCTCTTCTATGATACAGACTGTGGTTGGGGTGGACCGAAGTATGTTGGGCGTCCAAACCAGCAGCCTAGCGACCGGTGCATCATTTTGGTGAAAAGCTCGAGCGTGGAATGTTCTAGTGATGTTTCCATCCTCAAAAGAGCATGCTTGTTTCAAAGAGAGCATTGCAAAGTACATTAGCTCCAAATTTTAATAATCTTGCAATGCCTAATCATACATTAATACTTGCATTATTAATATTAGCGCTCTCAGCTTGTTTGCAATTTTTTTTTTGGAATTGTATCAAGGGGTTTCAAAAACGGGGGGGGGGGGGGGGGGGGGGGGGGGGGGGGGGGGGGGGGGGGGGGGGTCTCTCTCTCTATAAAACGATTGGGAAATATGTTGGAGAGGGGAATGCAATTCTAAGATTCATAGAGTGTGGCCGATCTTCAATATCTTATCTTAACTATATAATACATCGTGATAACTCTCACATATTAATGGTCTGCTAATATAGTAATCAGAACTATTTACCTTAAGAAGAACATTGTGTGTGTATGCACACGCACGCGTGGATATTGGAGTCTTTTGACTGATGAGTGTCTTAAAACCTTCGCTAGGTTCCAAAATCTAAGCTTGCCTTGAAGACACCTTGTCTTGGTGTAAATAAAGTTAAATGTTTAAGATTTTACCTAAAACCTAATGAAGTTTGTAAGTGTGACTTTTTCTTTCTAATAACATTGTTTTTTTGGTGAGCCGTGCCGAGAGAGAGAGAGAGAGAGAGAGAGAGAGAGAGAGAGATTAGATGATGCATTAATATACCTAGACACATATCTAGACACGATTTACCAAAGGCGAGAGAAGCAAGTCCATGGGCCTAGTCTTTAGTTAAGGTTTGCCTCGACATAGCCATTCGCCTTTGAAAGTTCATATAATCCGGTTTCAAACCAAGGTGGGAGAAAGAGAAATTGAAAAAGAAGAATGTCAAGAGTGACATTGTTAGGAGGTTTTTCAAAGAAGTGATTTCGCATATGTACATACACATGCATGGTGCATCAAATAAAGGAGTGCCCATTTTCCAGAGCTAGGTGGTTACGTGGGGCCCACATGTGCACAGTTTGGACAACGTGTACATAGTACATGGATTTTCATTATCACGAGTACCACTGTGTTCTTTTTGTAATATTGAGAAGTTGGTAGCACGTAAAACTTCTCGAGAAAGCTATCAGTGGGCCAACGCACGAGGTAAGCAAGTGCGTCAGATGGCATCCAAAGGTGTCAGGAGGTCGAATGAGGTCAAGACTTGCACCTGGTAAGGCGAGGACACAACGTGGGTGTTTTCTTGTGAATGAAGTATGCAAAAAGGTAATCATGAGGACTATATTTTGGAGCCACTTCACGTGATCAAGGGATGCATCATTGGAAACAGTTGAGTGCCAGGTGTGCGGATGGATGCCGAAGGGTAACAAAACCGCACTGCGTGGCCATTTTTTGGCATGTTCGGGGTCCGCTTGAGGTCAATCAAAAATCCAAAGGTGCCCAAGGGATAAAGTGAAGTGTGACACTAAAAAACATAAGAAAAAACCAGAAAAAATGTGGGGAAGAGGAGGAACAACCCCAATTGAGTTTTTGTTGTTTTTGGAGCCTATTTTGGCAATAAACTGCTCATCCAAGGTCAGATTTGAGCACTTTGATATTGTAGACTGGGGTTTTTGGCCGTTGTGGATGCAATGGTGCTATTTATTTTACCAAATTATTCCCTTTTTTCTGTTGTTTTGATTGTGTAAGTTTCTCCTGTGAGCAAAGCCTCTGCTCTAATCTGTAATTGTATTTGGTACATTTCATCCATATTGTGTAAGCTATTTTCCCCATTGGTGTTGGACCAAGCTCAACTGTATCTAAACATCAGAAATATTCCTCTTTTGAGCTGAGTTTTTGGGTGTGTGCATCTGTGTGTGTCTCTCTCTCTCTCTTTGTGTTGAGTGGAAAAATGGATAGTCTCTCTCCTTTCACTCCATCGGTGTGTTCCTTGTCTCGGCCAAGTGGGTTGTGTAAGCTGAGTGGTGCCCCATAGTGTGTGTGTGTGTGTATCATCCCAAGAGTGTGTGTCGGGTGATTATAGAGGCGTTGTGTGTGTTTCCATCCCGCTCACATTCTTTTGGCACCCCCACGGAGGATCTTCTATGAGTACGTTGAGCTTCGGGATTACAGGTTGCAGATCACAGATTATAGGTTACAGGTTACAGGTATAGGTACAGGTGATTCACACAGATATAAGTAGTTGGAGTAGAGTGATATAATGGCAATGGAGTCACTTGCAGTTGCCTTGGGTATGCATCATTTGGCGCCTATTTGAGCGCATTCTCTTGCATTGTACGTTACTTGTAGATAATGCCATTCTACACCTTTGTGGAGCCATACTTGGTTTTATTTGGCAATGCCAACCATTTTTGAGACTTGGTATGGAAGATAGTCAATTCTAAGACTATACTATACGAGATTTACATAAGCTTTTGTGAGAGGGTCGATAGTGTGAGGTTTGATTGAGCTAGGGGATTCTCAAATGTGAGATCCTTTCAGTGCTATAGGTGGCTGGAGCACCCTTTTCATGAACTCGCCACAGGCTATGTACTAGTGATTTCTACTTGATACTCAAGTTCTATTGATGGCAGGTTATGCATACATATACAATCTATTTTTTGGGGTCTTACTGCTCTACTTCTGAGGAAACTCTACCAAAAATTTTCCAAGTTGCGATGGCTAGTTTTTTGGTCTTTTGAGCCATTTATGTTGTTATGCTACTGAAATTCTGGCAAAACCAGAGGATAAATTGGGTGTAGCTTCTTGGGAGCTGCATGGTTGGCTTTAATGGATGATCAAAACGGACCTCAATTCACTCCTTTTCATTTAACACAAAGAATCCATATAAATGTTCATGTTAGGAAGATTTTTTTCCAGCAGCGCATAGTCTTTATGTTTGGGCCAAGAAGATTAACAGAGATAGTGGAATGCCCTTTGCCTGTTGTAATTCCAATGATTAACTATGAAAACTCATTTGATGTGCATGTATTTGTCCTTATCTAAATATGAGCTCCATTGAATTTTTTGGGGATTGAGTTAGTAAAAAGGTTTCGGTTCTTGCACCTGTGTTAGAAGGGGTTCTCAAAGCTTCAAATCTTTGGTAGCCATGGCTTTCTCTTATCCGGAGTTTCATGGAAGAAGTGATATTGAAGATGTGGAAGACTTTTTGAAAAAGATGGAGGTTGCTTGCATTAGCAATAAGATTCATGATCCGACACAGATGTTACGTCTTCTCCAGGTTTCTTTGAAGAGTGATGTCTGAGTTTGGTCCAAAGCATTTGAAGAGGAGTTGCGTGTGGCGGATCCACTTGTGAGATTAATTTGGGACAATCTAAGGCATGGATTGAAAGTGAAGTTTGTGAAGACAGAAGATCCTGACAAAGTGTGGCAAGAAGTACATGGTTTGGTGAGCCAGTAGATGTGTACATACGTAAGTTTTCAATGGCATGGGAGCGGATGTGCAAGGCCTTAGCACCACAGGTACCTCCATTTGACATGATGAAGAAGGATAAGTTCTTGGATGGTCTTTGGGAGAATATACATTGGAGAGTGGTGCTAAATAAGCCTAGAACATATAAAGATGCATTAGATGTGGGGAGGAACAAAGAGTGGAAGCTGTGAAGAATGAGTTAGCCAGGAGTAGAGTCTTTGCCCAGGAGGTCTGAGTTTTAGCCTATGGATTCTTTGCAAGGTCGCATGCGAAGGGTTCATCATGAACGAGTGGTTTCTTTTACTCCTCAAGTTATGCCAGCAATGATGGGCTAAGGCAATACAAGAGGCAAGTGGTAGATTTAATGAAGAATCTCAGCCTAAACATGATACGTAATGTGGGAAATAATCAAGGTTTGGGGAGGTTTGCAAATCATCCAAGAGTGGAAGAAAGACCCAGGAATGGTGTTGGACAAAGCAATGGTAGATTCTGGAGGCAGACACCCACGTGTTATAATTGCGGAGAGTTGGGCCACATTAGCCTGCAATGTGATAAGCCACCAAGGATGGGGGGAGACATGTATCCATTTCCAAGACAGGTGCTAACTAAGTCCAATGATTATGGCATTGAAATTAAGGGAGAAGAAGGAACCAGTGGATTAACCCAGGAGGAAAGACAAAAGTGATAAGTGTAGTCACCTTGGAGAAGGCAGTAAAGTTGGAGGATACATTAGTGATGCCTATTGGGAAGAGGACCACAGAGGATAAGGAAGGAAGAAATGCCGCAGGTCCTAGCAAGAAGAAGGGAAAGATCCATGAAGGCAAGGATGTCAAGGATGTCAAGGCCAAGAAGAAGGGAACGAGCCATGAAGGAAAGGATGTCAAGGCCAAGAAGAGAAGAAGGGCTCGTTGTTGCAAGTCTCATGTTTAGATTTTACACTAGGGGATGGGCAATTAAGTTATGACTTGAAGGAGGATCTGACAAGCAGGAAAGCAGATGTTACTTTTGGGCAGCTTATAGAGATGGTGCCTAAGCTAAAGCGACAATGGAAGAGGATGGTTAACACAATGGAGAAATAACCAGAGAGAGGTTCAGTGAAGGTGTTGGTGATGGATGAGCTACCATATATTTGCCCAATAGTAGATGTGTGGCACAAAAGATAAAATCTAGGACAAGGTTATGTTGATGGCGGAGCCCAAATATGTGTCATAATACACTCATGCGTTGAGAAGATGGGTCTTACAATGACTGGGGTTGGGAGCATATCCTATTATACTGGGTAGAACATGGTTACGTGTAGTGGGAGCTGTTCAAGATTGGCGATGTGGTACGATTAGCCTCTATGGAAATACAGGTGCCAAGAAGCTATATAATGTGGACACAAGAAAAGTATTGGAAGAGATTTATGAAGATGAGGATGAGTCTAGTGATGAAGACTATTCCACAGTGTCTGATGAGGATAGTGATAATACCACCAGCTGTGATGAGGATGTTGATATTGCATTTCTTTTGATGGACAAAGAAATCTAGGAGTCTGGTTTCTAGTTGCATTTGCAAATGAGATTGAAGATGAAAGTGAAGGCCCTTATAAAGTGATTGAAGGCCTTATGCAAACCAATTTTAAATTGTCAAAGAAGCAAGAATTGATGACACAAATGATCAATGGAGACCTCCTAGCTATGGAGAAGGAGATATATTTGCACATGCTAGCTAGTTTTCCTGATTTGTTCATTACTTCATATGAATAGATTAGAGGGGTCAAAGGAGAAGTTATGCATATAGATCTGAAAAAATGTGCTAAGAGAGTGCTGCAAAGGCTAAGAAGGATGGGTCAAGAGCAGATGGAAGCCTTGCGGGAAGAGGTGGACAAGTTATTGAAGGCAGGGTTAATAGTCCCAGTGGAGACCA
The DNA here is from genome assembly GCF_014529385.1 of Adiantum capillus-veneris. Taxonomy (NCBI): domain Eukaryota; kingdom Viridiplantae; phylum Streptophyta; class Polypodiopsida; order Polypodiales; family Pteridaceae; genus Adiantum; species Adiantum capillus-veneris. The sequence goes on along the minus strand of NC_140940.1, from coordinate 137,510,072 downwards.
CATAATGGGTGAGTCCAGTAGTAGTCAACCCAAAGAAGGATGGGAAGTGGAGGATTTGTGTAGATTTTGAACCCTTAAATGCAGCCACTAAAAGAAGAACCCGTATCCTCTTCCATTCATCAATCAGATCTTGGATTAAGTGGCAGGTTATGAGAGGTACAGTGTGTGTTATGGTTTTTCAAGCTATTTTCAATTGAAGATTACTCTTAAATACCGAACAAAGACAACTTTCATTACACCATGGGGTTGTTATTGTTACACGGTATTGCCATTTGGGTTGTCAAATGGACCATCTTTTTATCAAGAGAGAGAAAATTGGGTATTGGAACCATTCATTGTAGTTGTGTTAAAACTTTTATGGACGGCTTTTGTGTCTATAGCAGTAGGGTTGAACACCATGAGAAGCTGAAGATGGTATTGGCTCGATATGATGAATGTGGGGGTTAGCTAAATCCAAAGAAAAGTCATCTAGCACAGCCAAGGGTGAAGTTATTGGGCCATATGGTGTCAGAAAATGGCATTGAGGCTGATCCAGATAGGGTAAAGTCTATTATTCTTCTTCCATCACCTATGAGTACAAAGTAATTTGCAACCTTTATACACAAAGTGAAGTACATGATGTGGTTTATTCCATTGTCTTCACAGCTCCTTTATCCATTACAACAAGTGGAAAAGCATGATCCATCGCAATGGGATAAGTGTGAAGAAGTGTTTCAAGACGTGTTAGGGGGGCTAATAGCCATGCAGGCTCATGATTTGGGGCAAGTATTTTATGTAAACCCATCAGTAGGGGATGATGCCATTGGAGCCATGCTATTGCAAAAGGGGAAGGGCATCCATTATATGTGGCCAGTTTATTATGCAAGTCAAGTGAAGTTGGTAGCAGAAAGAAAATTGTTGGTAATAGAGCTAGTGATGGCCAGTGTAATATTTGCTTGTTGACAATCTCGTCATTACTTGCTACCACGACCTTTTGTTTTCTTGAGGAGTTACACCTTTTTACCACAGTTAATTAATGGCACTAACATGTTAAATGTGGTCAAGAAATGGGTAATTGAGCTGCAAGAGTTTGAGTTCTCTTTTTTAGTGGAAGACAGTACAAGAGCTACCCTAGCTGATTTGTTGACTTACAAGGAGAATCCCTTTCTTGTTAAGGAAGAGGCGGTGAAAAGGGTAGTTGAAGAAGTTCCACAGATAAGCAATGCACATGTGTTTTTCTTCGATGGCTCATACAGAAAGATCCATGATGCGGCTTCAGGGGGTATAGCACTTTATGATCCAGAGGGAAAGCTAGTATGCAAGAGAGGGTTCAAATTGGATGCTCATAGTAACAATGAGACTGAATATGCTACTTTGGAAGCCGGATTACACATTTTTTGAAGCATGGGACTAGAAGGTTGAGCATAACAGGTGATGCCTTGTTAGTTGTGAAGAAAGTCTTGGGTGTGTGGAAAAGCAAGAACACCTCATTGAAGGAAATGTGTTTCAGAAGTAAAGGCCTGTTAACAAAATTCAAAGCATGGTGCATCAGACACATTGAACGTGCTCTAAATGGAGAGGCACATGAAGCAGCTCAAAGCATGATTGGGGAGCTATTTGTGTTGAGGACCAATTTACCACTTTATCATGGCCATGCAAGTTTGGCTCGAGAAGAGAAGTTTTTGCTAACAAGAATCATTCAGAAGGACATTCACAAGTCTAAGAAGTATGGTTTTGTGCGTAGAGCATCCAAGTACAAATTGATTGGTAATCTCTTGTACATGAAAGGGGCTGATCGCGTGTTGAGACGTGTACCTTGGCGGGAGGATCTTTATAGAGTGTTGGAAGAGAATCATGATGGCGCATGTGGCAGACATTTTGCTCTAAAGATCACCTTGCATAAGATCTTGCAAGAGGGGTATGTATGGCCTAATTTGCACAAAGATGTTCACCATTGGTGTAGGTCTAGCAATTGGTGTCAAGCATTTGGGAAGAGAGTGTTGAAGCCAGAGCTACGAGAAGCCATTATGGAATTTGATGTGTTTGAAAAGTGGGGGATTGATGCAATATGCCCGTTACCTATCACAAGCAAGGGAAAAATCTATATTTTGATTGCAGTGGACTATCTCTCTAGATGGGCAAAGACTATAGCAGTAAAACAAATCACTGCAAAGGATGTGGCAAAATTTATGTATGATGAAATATGTTGCAAGTTTGGGGTGCCACTGGAGCTACTTTCGGACAAGGGGCCAGGATTTAGAGCTAAGATATTAGACTTTTTATGCGCGAAGATGAAGATTAGGCACCAGCATACCACTCCTTATTAACCACAATGTAATGGCTTAAATGAAAGATTCAATGGTGAGTTGGTACAAATTCTTTAAAAAGTGGTAGAGCACCAAGGAAGAATTGGGATTTGGAATTACCTAGTGCATTATGGGCTTACTGTACTTCGGTAAAGATAGGTACAGGGTTTACTCCATTTCATTTGGTATATGGAAAGGAAGCACTATTTCCTATGGAAGTAGAGTTGCCTGCGGTCAAGATGCTAGAGAAGTTGCTTGGGCCGCCTAGTGATGCATTTAAAGAGAGGCTCTTACAATTACAAGAGGTTCAGTTGGATAGGATGAGAACATTGGAACATTATGGGTAGATGCAAGATAAGGATTTAGAAAAGGTAAATGAAAAGGCAAAAAGTAAGGGTATCAAGAAACATGACTTGGTTTTGCGCTACAACAGTAAGTTGGACAAGACATTCCAAAAGAAGTTTCAAATTAAGTGGGAAGGACCTTTCAAGGTAGTGGAGTGTTTTTTGAATGGTACATATCAGGTGGCTAGCTTGGATGGGATTCTTTATAAGTCAAGGGTAAATAGATTGCATCTTAACACTAGGTTGGTAATGGGACACTTTTATGTCCTGTTAAGTGACCATTTTCCTTGAATTATGTCAAGAGTTTCAAAATGGATTTTGAGGTGCTATCTATCTAGAAAGTTGTCTCATGAGCTGAAAAAAACTCGACATTTTTTTGGAATATCAATTCCATCTTTAACCTTGTCCTTGCACAACATTTCACAACCTAAACTGTGTAAAAAAACGGGTCCTGTTTTTGGCTTTTTTCAACTTTTTACAACTATACCACTCTAGAATTCATTTTTGTGAGGTCTATAATGCTAGAGAACTATCTTTAGTAGGCCTCAACATGTCCTGATGCTTCTAGGGAGAAATAAATATTAAAGTTGTAAGTTATGACCAAATTACAAAAATTGTCAAATCCTGTTTTTTAGCCAATTTTAGCCCTTCTATGATTTTTTTGGCGGATTTCATGATATCCAAATGCGATTTTTTATTTTCTCTGTCGCATATTGTAACATAAAGCTAATATTACTTGAGTTTTGGGGCACCTAATCCCCTATTTTGCATAGTATACAGCGATGGTTGATTTTTTCAATTATAGAAGAAAACAAAACATTCTAGTATATCAAGTATAGCTTTTTCAATATTGTTAGTTTCTTGTGACAACTACATGCATTTTGTAGGTAGTAACCATATCTAGTAATAAGGATCAAATTTGGCTAGATATTGAATAGTTTCTATGGGATTCTACAACTCATAATGTTGAACCCAGTTTTTTCATGTTTGCTGTATTTAGCACTTCATCTTTGTCCCCAAGATTCCCCTTGGTAAGAGATGTATTATTCTTTTGACACGCTCCATGGCTCCTTATGAACATAAAGGACAATAGGGACCAAAAGATGAGAAATTTTACAAGTTTCTTATTTTTTCCATGTGTAGTAGGCCTTGAACTATAACCTCATGAAAGGATTTTACAAAATGAGTGGATCTACTATGGTTTTGGAGGTTTTTTTCAAAACCCTGAAAGGACACTTTTATGTCCTGTTAGGTTACCAACCTAGTGTTAAATTGTATCATGCTAGATTGATGATTGTGGAGCAAGATGAGATATCTGCAGAACAAGTAATGCCTATGAGGGATGAGGATACCTGTGACGGGGCGAGTCTCATATCTCTTTTTGCTGCTGTGCTGATCATGAATGATCTAGCAGGCTAGGGCATGTGCAAATTATGTTAGAAGTTTTTTGAAAGAAGTGATTGCACATATGTACATACTCATGCATGGTGCATCAAATAAAGGATTGCCCATTTTCCAGATCGAGGTGGTTACGTGGGGCCCACATGTGTACAGTTAGGACAGCGAGGACATAGTACATCGATTTTCATTAACACCATTAACACTGTGTTTTTTCTATAATAATGAGAAGTTGGTAGCACATAAAAATTCTCGAGGAAGCTATCAGCGGGCCGACGCATGAGGTAAGCAGGTGCGTCAGATGGAATCCGGAATTGTCAGGAGGTCGAATGGGGTTAAGACTTGCACGTGGTAAGCGAGGACACAATGTGGGTGCTTTCTTGTGATGAAGTATGCAAAAAGGTCATTCTGAGGACTTTATTTGGGGGCCACTTCATGTGATCATAGGATGCATCATTGGGAAAAGTTGAGTGCCAAGTGTGGGGATGGATGTAGAAGGGTAACAAAAACGCACTGCGTGGCCAATCTTTTTGCATGTTCGGGGTCTGTTTGAGATCAATCAAAAGGCCAAAGGTGCCCAAGGGATAAAGTGAAGTGTGGACACTAAAAAACCTGGAAAAACACCAGAAAAAATGTGGAGAGAAGAGGAGGAACAACCGCAACTGAGTTTTTGCTGTTTGTGGAGTCTGTTTTGGCCATAAACTACTCATCCAAGGTCGGATTTGAGCACTTTGATATTGTAGACTGGGGTTTTTGGCCGTTCTAAATGTAATGGTGCTGTTCATTTTTTCAAATTTCTTACTTTCTTCTATTTTTTTGGCTGTGAAATTTTCTCCTCTGAGCGAAGCCTCTGCTCTAATTTGTAATTGTATCTGGCATATTTCATCCATATTATGTGAGCTATTTGCCCCATTGGTGTTGGCCCAAGCTCAATTGTATCTAAACATAAAAAATATTTCTCTTTTGAACTAAGTTTTTGGGTGTGTGTCTGTGTGTCTGTGTTGAGTGGGAAAATGGATAGTCTCTCTCCTCTCACTCCATCGGTGTGTTCCCTGTCTCAGCCAGGTTGGTTGTGTAAGCTAAGTGGTTCCCCATAGTGTGTGTGTGTGTGTGTGTGTGTGTGTGTGTGTGTGTGTGTATCATCCCAAGAGTGTGTTTCGGGTGATTATAGAGGCGTTGTGTGTGTTCCATTCCGCTCAAAACATTTTACAACTAAGAAAGGATTACAATGTGGTAGTCTTTTACAAGAGAGCGATTGCTAGGTAAATGGTAGAGTGGTCTAACCAGAATAGAATAGAACGTTCATTCTAGCAGTAATGGTTGTAAGGTTATAAAGTGTCCAAATTTGTTCTAATGTAAAGCTACACATGTTTAATTATAAGTTTAAGTTCATATTCAGTGGTAAGTTTAAGTTCAAAGTTTAGATGCTACATTGTGTTAAATGAAACTATTTAAGTTTAGTTTAAGATTAACATTTTGAGTAGATTTAGGTTTTGAGTTAGTTTGGTTGACTAATTTTGTTTAGGATTAGCTCCTTAGAGTTTAGCTGTTTGGTGGATACAGGCGCATACAAGTGTGTGCACACCAAACCCTGTGGACACTCTATTTTTTTAAAAAATACAATGTAATTCAACCTAAGATGAGTTGTAATCATGATGTGATTAGACCATGCCCTCTTTATTTCTCTGAGTCTACACCCTTGTAAGAGGCCGAATGGCCATGGGAAATCCCCCTAACTTTTAAAGTCAAAACCCTTAGTTTTGAAAAAAGAAGTATCATTAGCTAAAGGAAGTAGAAAACGCACACTGTGGAGGCTTCTTGTGACTACAACTTGTAATCTTCTTTTCTGCTGAGTGGTAATTAGAATTCTATTCCAAATAGCAGATTGTGTTCCTTGTCTCTTGCTCTACACTCTAAGTGTAATTATTTCCAATTATGTTGTGGTTGGCGACGTATTGTTTGTGAGCTAACTGCATTGATTTGGGGGTTAAAATGGTTATTTTTTAATGTTTTGACCATGGATAAGTGTTTCTATGCTTAAGGAAGACCTTTCCAAGTACTTCTATTTAAGTTTTCTGCACACTTTTTGTGATGAATTGTGATTTATGTACCTTCCCATATGGTAACAGAACTTGGTAGGATTGAGCCCATAAGTGTTGTGATACCTCCCTTAAGTTTCGTGGCATTCCGGATTTGTTTGGATACCGAAAAGGCGTAATGACGTTAAGTGGTGAGATTGGACGTTGCATACTGATAGTCTGACTATGAAGTGGTTGATTTAATTTTGTCGTAGAACGAGTAGCCCTTGAGTTCACTTTGGTGAGATTGACACTCTCAATAAGTCTCCGTGTCCTATCCTGAGTCGCTTCCTTGCATATTGACATTATGTTAGTACAAAAGAGCTATGCTACAGACGTCCGTCACGGCAACCCGCTAACATTGACACCGTTGCCGGGAAAACCGATCCTTAGGTGGTGAATGACTCAGTGTACAAAAAAAAAACAAAAAATCTCCCTTCAAGCTTTTCATACCCGTTCCGCTTACCCATAGACAGTGAAGCATCTAGATGTAGGTTTTCATACCCGTTCCGCTTACCCATAGACAGTGAAGCAGCTAGATGTAGGTTTGGTGCTTGATACAGAATGGAGTCCGAGACTAGCCAGTGCTATTCCTTAAGAGCAAAGAAATCTGTGAATGAAGTACAAGATAGTATTTTGTTCTTTGATTTTTCATATGCTTGGAAAGGGGTGTTCCACCACACACATTGTTGTTATTTCCATACTGTTAATCTCAGTTATGTTTGCATATTTATTTTAGTTATAGGAGTAGGTTAGGAAAGAAATTACACCATCATTTGTGGGCAAAAGGATCGTGGGAAAAATTGTCAAAAACCTTATTTTGGTGTTGAAGACCATAACTCGGAAACATTGAAGAAGTGATGGTCAGAGCTTCAAAACTGGACCAAACCTAGTAAAACTTTCAACCAGGGGATAAAAACACTAGTTGGAAAAGACTGTGCAAAAAAATGCCAATTTGCTTGCCAAACATGGATCGCGATCCAGGTACCTTTTTGGCAAAATGTGCTAAAATTATTTCCTTTGCTTAGAACAGGCTCTCAAGCATCAGAACCTTGAGTTTGGTGAGAAAAAGAGAGCTAGAAGACCATAAAAATCAAAAGATTGGGGTGAGCAGACCAAAACCTTGGAAAAAAGGAAAAACTGGGAAAATTGAACTTTTATTTGCCCAAATCCAAAAAGGGATGAGAATTGGGACCAACTAGAAGCAAGGAATCAACAGAACCAAATTTCATGCCCAGGTGCTTCCCAACATGAATCGCGATCCATGTTCCTAGTAGACATTTGACATTAAGATTTGACCAGTGTACTCCTGATTACTAGTTTAACAACTTTTCCAAAAGGAGCCATAGACAAAAAGTGAAAAAAGCTGGTCAAATCAGGTTAATAATAACAATAATAATTAATTAGCTTAATATCCCTAAGATTAATCACAATAATCAGAATAGAATATTTAATTAAGAGAGGATTTTGAGTATACATAGGATTAATCTTCAATTAATTAAGAAAATTGTAAATAGGTTAACCTAGCTTTGCTAATTAAGAAAGATTAGGGCTAATTACCGTTTAATTAACCAAATAGAGCTCGATCTCTAGTGATTTATGCGTAGAGGTCTCTCTAGATGAGAGAGAATGTGCCAAGGCTCCGAGTCTATCAAATTGTGAAGGAAGGGGTCCTATTTATAGGTTTCTGGCACTCATAAGCTCTCACAGACTTAAAAAAGCAGTTGCTTGCAGCTGAAGTAGGCCCCAGGATCAAGATGGCGCCTCCTACTACTAAATCTGCCCCATGCAGGTTCCCCACATCTCCACACAGTCCCCCCAGCTTCGAGAATCGATTTTTACTAATTTCTTTGATTTTTAATGATGAAAATTGGAAATATCAGTAATTTCTAGAACCTTAGGTTAAGAAAGTCTTTATTATTAATAATAATTACTAAAACCATCTCATTTTACTTAACTAATTAAATTCATAGTGTAACGTTTTAGAGCCCGTAATTTTTCCAGATTTTATGGGAATTCTGTTCTGAATATTTCTAGCCCGAGGTTTGCTGTGCTTAAGATTCCAAAAATTCCAATATTTTCCACGGTCGGACAGTTCTGCATTGCTTTTTCAATAATCATATCAGCTTGATTAAAGCTTTATACAATCTTTAAGGTTTCAGAAACTGGAAACCTTACAATGGTGCAAGATTGGGGCTACGACTATATCTATCTTAGGAACAAGGATGTCACTACGAAGATTAGTGTCACAGATCATAGCTATAGACACGTAGAAAGAACCCTAGGAGAAGACTTACGTTCCACAACTGACCAGGAAGGAGGAACACTGGCTTGGCTCCGGAACAAAGATCACCATTGGACAGGAGAAGCTTCGGATTGTGGAAGTCTAAAAAAGGAAGACTACATTCTTGATAGGACTACACAAAACGAAGCATACATACTAGAGCCTTTTCCAGAAGAGATATTCGAACCGTTTGGATGGCAACAAATACTAGCTACTCTTGACGTTTTTGTAAACGAGGTGATCCTCACCAAATTTTGTGATGAGGAAAAGTATCATATCATTCGATTCTAGATGATGAATGTCCGCCTAACTCCGAAGACAGAGGAAGACGTACCTGACAAGGAAGGGGTGGCCGAGTGCCGACGCATAGTGGACGAAATCTCTGTAAGAGACCTTGTCCAAAAAAATTAAGAAGAAGATTTTCAAGACTCGACTGATAAGACGCTAGAGGATAACGGGAACAATGAGTTGTCTAGTAGCTCAAGTCACAGCATCAAATGGAAGGATCGACGAGTGATCTACTATGATTTCCCAAACCAAAACCCTTGAAGACAACGCAGGTATCGAGATAAACGCCGAAACAACCACAACAAGCACAACGAGGACTCAGTACCTCTATTAACTGACAAAACATAGTACTTGAGATTAGTCGAAGCGACTGACTGCCAAGACAGGATATCAAAGCGATATATGTAACCCGACTCAACCAAAACATCATCAAAACAAAAATCAAAAAAAGAGAAAAATATCAAAAAACATTTAAGTTGTCCAAGATGGAGCGCAAAGTCAAATATAATGATTTGAAACGAGCTTTGAAGGAAGTTTGGACAAAAAAAATGGAAATTGACGAGAAATCAAATGATGATAAATTCGATGCACCTTCCCACTATAAGAAGTATACCGTTTAGGACAAGAAGATAGTGGTGCAAAAATCCAAACGAGATCTCAAAGAACCAGTAATTTCATATGATGGGCCTGAAAACAAAAAAAGCATCAACTTAGCATAACCAAGTGAGGAGCCTAAACCGGCATATATTGCCATAGACCTTACTGAAGAGGAAGAGCAGCTTCTAGTCAATACGCTCAGGCAATATAAAGTAAAGCATCAACTTAGCAGAACCAAGTGAGGAGCCTAAACCGGCATATATTGCCATAGACCTTACTGAAGAGGAAGAGCAACTTCTAGTCAATACACTTAGGCAATATAAAGATGTCTTTGCATGGTCATAAAAATATCTAAAGGGGATAGATCCTAACATATGTCAGCACACGATTCCCCTTAAGAGTGATGCTAGACCACATAGACAACGTCCTTACACGTACAATGAAAATTTTGCAAAGAAAATCAAGGAGGAAATAGAAAAATTGAAGGACGCTGAGTTTATCTACAAGATTGAGCACACCGAATGGGTATCCCCGATTGTGGTGGTACCCAAAAAGAATGGCAAACTGCGTGTCTGTGTAAACCTCAAACAAGTAAATGCAGCCACCATCAGGGATAACTAGCCATTGCCAATAACCGATCATGTTATTGAGAGATAGCAGGGAAAGAGGCTATAGTTTCTTGGATGGGTTCTCAGGCTACAATCAGTTGTGATGATTAAGGCAGAAGATCAGCATAAGAGAGTTTTTGCGACAGAGTGGGGTATAGTTGCCTACAGGGTAATGCCTTTCGGCTTGACCAATGCCCCGACCACATTTCAAAGACTAATGACCCACGCATTCAAAGAATATCTCAGAAAATTTTTGGAGATCTACATGGATGATCTTTGTGTTCATTCCCATCGACGAAGTGACCACATCACTCATCTGTGGAAAAAGTCTTTGAAAAATGCAGAACGTATCGTATTTTCTTAAACCCGGAAAAATGTGTCTTCATGGTAAGACATGGTAGAATTTTGGGCCACATTGTGTTCAAAAATGACATTTCAACTGATCAAGAAAAGGTGCAGACAATTGCTAAACTACCGAGACCAACGAAGATAAAAGAAGTGCAAGCATTTATGGGGCATTGCGGATACTACAGGCATTTCATATATATGTATGCTGTAATAACTAAGCCATTGTATGCCCTCATAACTAAGTTGGAATGGATGGAGCAATGTGAGCAGGCTTTCCAAAACCTGAAGCAACATTGAATCTCATCTACAATTTTGCAAGCCCCTGACTGGAGCAAAATCTTTCATGTCCATGTGATGCATCAGCCTATGCTATCAGGTGTATATTATCTCAACCACAGGAGAGAAGAAAATAGATTTTCCCATTTTCTACTCTAGTCGGCAACTAAACAACGCAGAGAGAAATTATACCACTATGGAAAGAGAAGGTCTCGGAATGATCTTTGTTGTCAAGAAATTCAGACACTACCTTCTAGCAAACAAGTTTGTCTTCTTCGTGGATCATCAAGCACTCTTGTATCTAGTAAACAAACCTTGCAACACTGGAAGAATTGTTCGTTGGTTTATATTTTCCTTGAGTTTGACTTCACGGTGGTCGTAAAAAAAGGGGACCACACACCAAAGAGCAGATCATCTTTCACGACTATTTCATGGGGAAGCACCTGAGGGTGTTGATGATGGCCTTCCTGATTCATATTTGTTTAACATAGAAATGGTGCCAAGATGGAGAGAAGAGGTCATTCCTCTACTCACAATCGGCTCACTGCAAATAGAAAGACAACCATCAATTATCCATCAAACACAAAATCTTCAACTTTTAGCAGGACGACTGTACAAACACAATAAAGATGGGATACTGAGACTATGTGTACAGCCCGAAGATACCACCTACTACCTCAAACAAGCTCATATACAAAATACAAGATTTCACACTGGTGAAACACAAACAGGACAACGGTTACAAAGACTGGGCGTCTACTGGCCAAACATGGAACATAGTGTCCATAAATATGTAAAATCTTGTGATAGTTGTATAATAGATCCCCCAGTGGAACATGCCACCATGTTTCATGTAGTACAAGCACCTAAATGGAGTGCTCACATAGTTGAGTACCTAAAAAACAAAACCTTTCCAGTGGAATGGGGCAAAGCAAGAATGAAAACTATCAAAGAAGAGGCCAAACACTATCTGTTCATTTCCAACCAACTGTATAGTCGTGGAAAGGACAAAAAATTACGGTTGTGTGCTACAAAAAGCGAATATTACGTCATCCTAGATCAAGCACACTCAGGACAACCCGGGTGACACTTCTCTGCTGATAAAATGGCAAAGCTCGTGCTACACTCAGGCATATGGTGGCCAACCTTGTTCATGGATGCAGCAACAGATGTCAAACGATGTGATGAATGTCAACACAGAAAACAACCCCAAAGGAGAGATGAAATGCCACTGAGGCCAATGATGGGTGTATGTGCTTTTACCAAATGGGTCATTGACTTCATTGGTCCCATCATACCTCCAGGATACAGGACACATGCACAATACATCATCGTAGCAATAGACTACATGACAAAATGGGCGGAAGCAAAAGCAACCCAAAAAAATGATGCAAGGACTATAGCTCAGTTCCTTTTCAAAAAAGTCTTTACGTGGTATGGACTGCCAATCAAAATAGTGAGGGATAGAGGAACACACTTTGTGAACGACATCATTGAGAGCCTCCTTGATGAATTCATGGTGGTCCATCACAAGTCAGTACCCTATCATCCGCAAGCCAATGGACAGGCAGATATTACCAACAAAATCGTATGCACAATGCTCACCAAGATAGTCAGTGACTCAAGAAATGATTGGGATCAAAAGCTACACACCGCCTTATGGGCTTACTGCGTAGTTTTTAAAACTTCCATTGGAACGACTCCCTTTAACCTGGTATTCGGGATTAATGCAATACTACCATTGAAATTCCTAATCAAATCCCTCAAAGTGGAAACACAATTAAAATGGATGGGCCATGAGCTATCGAAAAGACTAGACACCCTAGAACAATTAGATGAAACTAGACTTAAAGCGATAGTTGGGATATATGCTTAGAAAAACCAAATTAAAGCTTTCCATGATAAACACGTGATTGGTAAGGAGTTCCAAAAAGGGGGATTACGTTCTTATGTATACCCTAAAACAACACTCCAAAAAACTCAAAAAGCGAGAATGGGGCCTTTTGTAATCCATGATATATCGCAAAGTGGTGCCATCAAACTTGCAACATTCGCAGGAGAAGAGATGCCTAATTGGACAAGTGGTTGCAGGTTAAAGAAATATCTTCTTCTGTTGACACTAGAAGAACTTGCAACACTCCATGTAGTAGCTCAGTGCAGACGTCAAGCACAGGACAATCAGGAACAAGCACAATAGGAATCCAAACTCAAAATATTAAAACGCAGGTAACAAGCAAACTTCCATAGGAAAGAACAACAGGACGTGGCTATTCAGAATTCTCTAATAGCATCCATACAAACGGTGGCTACATGGTTAGGAGGAATGGATCTACGCATTCAGTTACAACTTGCCGACGGCACCACTGAAAGAGCATTAGTGGACACAGGGGCCAAAGCTAATGTAGTTAACTACTCCACTTTCAAAAAAATCACAAAGGAACCTCTAATGCCCAACACTATGGGGTTCAAAGTCGCAAACAAAGATACTATGGACAGTCTAGGCCACATAAATTTTCCAATCAACATTGATGGGACATTTTATCCACATCAATTTCATGTGGTCAAAGATCAATATCTTAACGAAGCACTTATTCTGGGAGTGCTATGGATGCTCACTTATCAAGCCACACCAAACTGGCAAGACAACATTTTACTCAACGAACACAAGGGCCAATCTTTATCCACGCCATTTGTACAAACTGACCATGTATGGGAACCTCTACCATCACCACATGCAGCAGCTCAACGATCATCCACCACCATGGTCACGAAAATATGGGTTAAGAAATCAATCATGGAAACCAAGCCTAGAAAATTGTGGATACCTAAATGGCAAACCAATACAGGTAAACCTACAATGCCTACACAGAAATTATACCACCACAAATTGCCCACCGTTGTTGTCAAACGGCCTAACCCAATGGACCACTATCTTCGACATCCAAACACACTCAAATGGGTATGGAAACCAAAACAACCTCGCCTTCACCATGCCTCTTCTAGCGGATCCATACCTAAGCAATTTTGATGGCAACCCAAAAAATGCCAAAAAGCAACCCCACCGGCGGCAGTATCAAAACTTTTGCAAGTCATAGTCAAACACAGAGCGCGTCTTCTACAATTACTATTGTTCAGACCATGGAGCTTCCAAGGAACCTCACCACCAACAGCCACTAAACATATTGTTCAGCACCTATCTCTTGTACATCATTTTGTTTTCCCCTGCATATCCTCCATCAGCATCATAGAGCCACACTATATGGCTATGCATAGACACGCGCTTTATTCCCACGCACTCTGATACATGTTTGTGGCAGATGACTCACTCTAGGAAGGGGGGAAATGCGACTGGATTATCATTTGTATATACCATGATTATCATCTTACTTCTTTTCTTTTCTTTTCGTTTCCTTTCCTTTCCTTTTTTTTTAAAAAAACACAAGTTTTTCAGAGCCTTATAGACTCTTAGTTGGCATAATGATGAGCCATACCATCACCATCTAATACCAAAATAAGATTATGTATATAAGGGATGAAACACTATTTTTGGCTAATTTTTGGCCGACTAATAATCATTGTAAATAATTTTCTTTTACAAAAAAGAAAAAAATAACAGGTAATCAACAAAAAAATGATAAGTCGAGGCAGGAAAGTCAGAATTGACTTTTGAAAGCAAATGCAAAAAATTTAAAGCGAGGACTTCAAACATGGCAAATATGGGCAAATTCAACACAAGATGAATTTTGAGCCAACTTCTGAAGGATCAAAACTGTAGATTGAACGTCTTTTGAAAACCGAGTGTCAGAATGACGAACGGTTCGAACCATAGGTGATATGAACAACAAGATATGAGCAATGAAGGTAAGTATAAATGGGGCATTTCGGGTAGACTGAGATCATATATTCAAAAGGGGCAACAGAAGGTCATTTGCATTCGGAGAGAGAGAGAGATCCAAAGCAGCATAGAGTTTTTGGAGTTGCTTCTGCCCACTGCGACCATCTCAGTGGATCTCACTACACCATATTTGACAGGTATGATCATTAACCTTGCAAGAGCATGTGTGTGTGATCCATACTGCATCAACAGTATCATAACAAAAAATCAAAGCAGTACAAGGTCACAAAATTGGCAAACTAGCAAGGCCAATGAGGAAGTCCAAAACCCATCAAAAACAAGAAAAATTTCATCAATAGACCCCAACTAACTGATAGAATCAGCCAAGCTAAAAAAAAAAAAGGGATGGAACTTGGATCGCGATCCATGTTCCCCAAACCCTAAAATCATGGAAACTTCTACAGGAGCAACAATAGAGAGTCATGAACACTCTCCTATGACTGGTTTTTCAAAAAGCATCCCAACATGGATCGCGATACATGTTTCTTTTTGCAAAAATCAGGATAAAAAGTGGCTCACTAGCTGGACAATGTACAAACAGTACTCGTGTTGCAAAATGATCACAAAAAGTGCTCTAAAGATCATCAAAACCACCTCAATTGCTACTTTCATTTTGTAAATGGTCTTTTGGTCAAAATTACTGCTAAAGTAATTTGGAAAACTTCACACTCTCCTTGAAGCTTATCAACAAGCCAATGTAACCTAAGAATGGTGATGGGATCAAAACTAAGCAAAAGTTTACTTGCAAAATGGTGAAACTTACAAGATTCAGTTTTCCTTTTTAGAAGAATTCAATGTCTGGGGGAAATTGCCACGGAACCAAGCAAAGCTATGAACTACAGCTCTAAATCATCAAAAATCAAAGCAAGGATAGATCTTAGGCAAAACATGACTCCAAAAGTGGTTACCAGAAACAGATTGGGTCAAAATGGAAAAAATATGGCCATAACCTAAAAAATGGGGCAAACTATGGAAAAACATGTCCAAAGTTGAAATTTTTTCACCAGTGTACTAGGAAAACCTGTAGGAAAAAATTTGCACAAGAACTGCATCAAAATTCTTCTCAACGTGGATCGCGATCCATGTACCTTTTTGGCCAATATAAGTAAAACCCATGCCATCTGATTTAGTATGATCAAGAAAGCCAAGCCATGGAGTTTCAAGCCATTGGAATCCCAAAATCCACTTCAAAAAGCCAAAAATCTCTAAATATGTACATGATTTCCAAAATTCAGCCCAAGTGTCTAACCATTGATCCAAATCCCAAGATTTTTGGACCAAGTCATAATCAAGATGAGCCCTACCAGATGGCATCATCAGATTTACAAAATATTTTCCAACATGGATCGCGATCCATGTACCTTCAGCCCTAAATCCAGAGAAAATTGCTCAGTAGCATCTCCTTATGTCGAGGAGCAACTTCCCAAAGTTAGAATTTTCAAATGCTTCCCAACATGGATCGCGATCCATGTTCCTTTTTGCCAAGATCCATCTGTTACATTACAGTCTTGTGTTTATAGTAATCCTAGGTGCAGTGGTGAAATTTGGTCAAATTGGGAGTAGTTTTGACAAAGTTAAGATCACTTTTTCATTTTATGGTCAAGTTTACACTTTCTGACAATTTTGATCAATGGCTAAAACCTGATTTCACTTGCAAAAAATTGGCAACAGGATGCCTCGAAGGAAAGCACAGAGAGGGAGTGGAATGTGGCACCCTATGAGATAACCGATATCTCATCAAATGAGAAAGCTCACCTCACCGAACAAGTACTTGAAGCAATTTCGGCAAAAATCTTCATCGCAAGGTTTCAAGTAGCAGACGAAGAAATTGTTAAGACCACCATATTTCCATAGGAAATGTGGACTTTGCACCAGAAACCAGAAGTGCAAGCAGGGGTCAAGTGTCTACAACTCGACAACTTCTTACGAATACCTCCTTGGGGAACAGACTTTAGACGAGCTCACGAGCTCATAAGTTCAATTCAATACAATGGGGAAGCAAGTCTGACAGACAAGGATGGGACAGTCTCATTAAGGTAAAAATTACAACGGAAATTATCAATGAAGACCTCCACCTGCCGCAGGGGATGCACAATCTATTGCAAAAAACAAAGGCAGTAGACAATGATAAAGCCTTTTTGAAGCAACGAGGCCACAAGCTGACGAATCAATACCTGATCTACTCCGAAACGGAACTACCATTGCATGTTATATCACAACATTTTAAGGTGCAGAAGCTGCCTAGATATACCGAACCTTTGTTGCATAGGGCAGTGGTAATGGCGATGGGCTTGGCTGAAGGCAGGGTGGTCAGTTGCGACTTTGACAACTATCTTCTTGACACGATTGTGGAAGAAAACATAAAGGGCAATAAAAAAGTAAAGCTTACATGAACGGGGGACCAATGCTCACACGGATAGCCTATCAAGCACTGGGAATGATCGATAGATCTAATCCACAGATCCAAAAGAGGTGTAAGACCAGTGATAGGACCTTCTACAAGGCCGAACCCAGGAGTCAAACAGACAAGGCAAAGTGCACCTCTAAGGGATTCTGGAAGTGAGAAAATGGAGGTAGATGAACGGAGTAGCCAAGAAGAGGAGTCCCACCCAAGAGATACTCCTTCTGAGTACCAATCTTTGGAGGACGAGTAGGATAGCCCATACACACAGGGATATACCCGGTTGAAGAAAAAGGCTGCACATTTGGCAGAAGCTATCCCCATTACTCATGCCAAGAGGACAATGGAAGAGGCTTAGGCATTGAGGAAAAGGATCCAAAAGAAATATCGGCATCAAACCCAAGAAACAGAAGCGGATGATGAGAAAGAAGACGATGAAGTTGATAATGCTCCGCTAATACGCAGGCAAACAGAGGCTTTGGAAAGGATCAAGCAACAAAAGAGAAAGGAAGCTGAAAAAAAATGGGAAATTGCCAGCGCCATGCGACAGCGCATTCCCAATGAGCTCAAGCGAAAGATGGAGCAGAGGCACCAAGAAGAATCAAAGAAGCCACGTGTCAATGATCTAGAATCATATGACGAGTCTGGTAAGAGTAAAAAAGAGGAAAGTCACTCGCAAGGAGAGGAACAACACAACACACAGGACCAACAAAGTCAAGACCTTGGTTCTCTCAAGGATGTTGAGACACTTTCAAAGACATCAAAAAAAGAGAAAGGAGAAAGTGCAACACGGTCAGAGCAAGGGGTTGAAGGAAAAGAGACGGAACAACAAACGGATCAAAAAACAGAGTCACGAAAAAAGCCTGCCACAACCTCTAATGCCTTAAAAGATTTGAAACAAAAGGCTGAGGTGACTAAGCAATCGGATCAGAGCCGAAAGGACCAGCATGGGCCAAGATCGCCACGCACACAAGCGGCCACAAAAGAAGGAGCGGAGCTAGTTAAGTCATTTGACATTGACAATCACTTAGAGCAGATCAAACCGCAGTTCTAATGTTAAAGATCTCTTTACAACCTAAAGGAGTTGGAGTTAGAAGACAACAAAAAAGAAGCATCTAGAGCAGGGGAAGAATCCTTGCAGTTAAAGCAACAAATCGAATCACTAAAGAACGCACAAGTCTAGGCACAATCAGAGTTGCACGAAAACGAGAGAATGAAACATAATATTACAAAGAAGTACAACAATTCAACGAGGCGAACTCCGCATTGCAGATCAAACAGCAACACCTCGAGGAGGAGCTAGCCAGAGAAAAGGCACAAAATGAGAAGCTACAAGGCTCGTATGCAGTGGGTTAGCAGGTCTCTAACTCATCTCCTGGACATACAGGAAGCACCCTCCTCTTCAATGAAGATTGCAGGATCTACTTCTTTGAGCCAGGAAATCAAAGAGTTGAAAGAGGCCCTAAAACAAGAGAAATATGACAGACAGATCATGACGGTAGGTCATAGGGCCCCACAACAGGCAAAGGATGAGGAAATCGACGACTTAAAGAGGCAACGGCCGAGGCAAGAGGGGAATTAGCAGCTCTACCAATCAAACAAAGTATCAGCACGATCCAGGGGAATTTGAGCAGGGAGAAGGATTCAAACAATCAGCGTTTGAAACTCATCAAACAAAGATGCCCACTACGAGCATTGGAAAAGGCACGTAGGAATTTGCAGATCTAGCCATGACATCCACCTCAGAGTCGGAAAAATATGAAATTCAGTGCTGGATCTCAATAGTAAAGGACCCTTCACACAAGGCGTATATGCAATATGAACTAAAAGTGCTGGAATCAACTGCCCTCCTCATGATCACTCCAGATGAGGTAGCAAAAAATCATGGGTACGAGATGATCGCACTACCATTGATGCCACAAGAAGTTCGATTATGGCAGAAAAAGATGCTCCCCAAACTTGAACCAAATAGCAGAGGGGACTACAGAGAGATTTCAATTACGGCCCTTCAAATTCAAGCCATCCTCGACAATCAACCACTCTGGCGGAAAAATGGTTTGATCAGTGACCAATTGATGAAACATATTACAGGAACGCCCCCCAGTATCTCAGGATCGATCCCACTTACTACCCCATCAACAACAGACGGCGATCTTGGGACAATTTTTATAGTTGGCAAAGCAAAATACCGGTTGTGTTGAACTACCCGATAATCACAAAACCGCTTAATAACAATCCCCCATCCGAGCATTGCATGGTGCAAACTCTAAAAGGAGTAATCAATATGATGAAAGAGATCCCAGATCTCACTTGTCAGATGCTTGTAAAGATTGCCAAAATGCTCATCACGTGCATTACAGCTTTCAGAGACATTGAAGCAGCAGAGCATCCATGGCAAGTTTTTGGCGAGAATACACAGGTATTTGTTGGAATATGGAGACAGAAATCCCCAGCAGAAATTTTATCATGGGATTATATGCAAGAGACATGTTTTTGCCCTCTCATTACATGCAGACCTTCGAAGAAGATTTCATGACAGGTTTCTTTGAAGTGGACTCTTCCATATTCAATCCAATGAGGAAAGATCTGCCAGCCCGCCACATCGCCTACCAAAGTACCATCAGCAATAATCCCTTTAGAGAGCTGGTAACCAAAGTCAAGATTGAAGTAAGAGCTCAGAAATTCAAAAATCTCACTGCAATGCTCAAAATAAGACAGTAAAGTAAACTCACTCAGAGAAAGCTTGCACGAGGACGTGCAATGAATAGGAAGGGGGGAATGTTTGGTGGAGACATGTGCATAGAGGCGTATGCACACCGAACCCTGTGGAAACTCTATTTTTTCAAAAAATACCATGTAATTCAGCCTAAGATGAGTTGTAATCATGATGTGATTAGACCATACCCTCTTTATTTCTCTGAGTCTACACCCTTGTAAGAGGCCGGATGGCCATGGAAAAGCCCCCTAACTTTTAAAGTCAAAACCCTTAGTTTTGAAAAAAGAAGTATCATTAGCTAAAGGAAGTAAAAACGTGCACTGTGGAGGCTTCTTGTGACTACAGCTTGTAATCTTCTTTTCTCCTGAGCTGGTAATCAGAATTCTATTTCGAATAGCACATTGTGTTCCTTGTCTCTCGATCTACAATTTAAGTGTAATCATTTCCAATTTTGTTGTGGTTCGCAACGTATTGTTTGTGGTTATTTTTTGATGTTTTGACCATGGATACGTGTTTGTATGCATAAGGAAGACCTTTCCAAGTACTTTTGTTTCAGTTTTTTGCACATTTTTTGTGATGGATCGTGATTTATGTACCTTTCCAGATGGTGAAAAAACTTGGTAGGATTGAGCCCATAAGTGTTGTGATACCTCTCCTTAAGTTTCATGGTATTTCGGATTTGTTTGGATATCGAAAAGGCGTGATGACGTTAAGTGGTGAGATTGGACGCATACTGATTGTCTGACTAGGAAGTGGTTGATTTGCTTTTGTCGTAGAACGATTATCCCTTGAGTTCACTTTGGTGAGATTGACACTCTCATTAAGTCTCCCTGCCCCATCCCAAGTCGCTTCCTTGCATATTGACATGATGTTAGTACAAAAGAGCTATGCTGCAGACGTCCGTCTCGCGGCGACCCGCTAACATTAGGTTTTACGGTTCAACCATTTAGAGTGCTAGCCGCGCTAGGAGTTGGCCATGTAAATCAGCTTAGTATTGATCATGTAAAGCGAGTTAGAGTTCATTTCTCTAAATCGTCTTAGGGAAGTGTTGGTTTGTCCATTTCAATCCGCTTAGGACTAGTCAATTAAGATTAGTGGCTAATGGTTTGACCGCTTCAAGTTGCAATTGGATGTGTAAAGATGTTAGGTTTGACGCTCTAAACAAGATTAAGGCTATGTTGGTTTGTCCATTTTAGTCCTTTTAGGGCTACCTGCATAATGTTAGTGGATTATGGTTTTGCAACTTCCAGTTTTCCATGTAACTTGTTGACGAGGGAATAAGACAGAGATGAGAGTAGGAGAGAAGCGAGAGGACTATAGAAATGTATACCCCAAAAGTGTGTAGAATGTACACATTGAGTGTACATATATAGTGGGGACCCCAGCCTATATGTAGTATGAGAATGAGATATATACATAGCTCCAACATCCCCGCTCAAAACAAGGTTCCTAACTATGGATGAAAAAACCCTTGGAGGTACAAGAGTAAACCCCACATCACTATATAGATACACTCTTGTACTACATAAGGGAAAATTTGGACTCTCAAAGGGGACCTATAAGGAGGTTTGACTTTGCCTCTCTTGTCCAAAGTGGGCAACTGGGTGAAGTACATAAATGCTTTGTCAAAACCCTATGAACCAACATATCATTGGAAAGATCTTAGAAAGTAGGTTCTAAATCCCCAAAGTTTGAAAAATTTGGAATTGATTTGTAGAAGTTATGGCCTCCCCACTAAAGCTAAAATGTGGAGAGAGATTCCATTTATAAGATGGAGTTGTCACATCAAAAAATGAATTCTTCCAGAATATAAGTAACCTGATGTCATTCTATATATCAATGGATAGATCTCGATGAGTATATTCTAAATCCAAAAGGTCAAAAAAGTTTTGATTTCATTTGTAAAATATTAACGTGTGCCCGTTTTGGACAAGAGGGAGAAAGTCAAAGTTATTATAGGGCCCTTTTGAGAGTCCACAATTTTCCTAATGATAAATTTTCAAATTTACAAAATATATTCACAATAAATTACATCACTCCATAATATACAACAATGGCCATAAAGGCTCATAAAAATTATAAGCAACATAAATTTAAAGTTTTACTTGCAGAAACTACATCACTCTTGTTCTACAAGGTGCCCTTTCAAGGATCTTTGAAAATCTAATAACCCCATAATATTGAGCCATTGCAAATACTCTGCAAGAGTAATGCTCAATGTGCATGGGTTGTCAGGTGTTGGAGCTATATATGGCTCACTCTACTCAACTTGGTCTCACCTATATATTTGTATCTTGTTCTCAATATGAATCAGTCTTTGGGAGCGTATATGGTGTGTCTCTTGTCTCGTCTCTCTCTCTCTTTCTCTCTACATCTCAACATGGTATCAGAGCAGTAACGATCATGCGCCGATTCAATTCATGGTGACAAAACAGTATGTGTATGCGATTCGCATGTAAGATTCAAAAATTGCTACAAATTTTATTTTTGAGCATTGATTCTTGTTAATTGTGGTTGTTTTGTGTTAAGAAGAATATGATTAGTGTTTTGTGTGACGTTTATTGCTAATCAATCTGATCGTTGATTACGTTTTCTTGTTGATGACACCCTGAACTTCATCTCAATTTTTCTTGCTGTTCTGCTCAAAATTTGGAGAAACGGAAAAAGCTCGTCTCCTCGAGCTCTTCGATTTGAGTTCTAAGTTTGCGTCAATCGGAGTTCGCAGCAGAAAGTTATGCTGTTTTTACTGCAATTGAGCTTGACGCAGCTTTCTTCGTCCTACTTCTTCGTGAAGCGTCCGCGATCGTTTTTCTTATTTTGGCGTTAACTTTTTCGAGAAGATTTAGCTTTTTGCTATTCATATTGTGGCGGTCAATCTTGCGTCTCACGCCACTCTATTTTGAGGACTCTTTTATTATTAACGTCTCCTTTACCCTGCCCTTTTTGGGTGAAGTCTCTCACATCTTTGGAAGTTCCTTGAGCATCCTTCTTACGTTTATCGTTGACAGAACGCAGTCCTCATATCTCTCTCATTCTCAATTGCGGCCTTCACCATATATGGTGTGCAAATTCTGCGATCTTATCTTATACGTCTTCTCGCAACAAGATATGGCTATGAATATTCTCGTCAACGGCTTTCCTTCTGGCCAGCGTTCTGTTCCTCCTTTCCAAGGTCAAGGTTTTCCAGGCTGGAAAGCAAAGATGTTGTTAATTCTTGAAGGCGATGAACTCTCCGATGTTGTTCTTGGAAATCGTGTTTGTCCGCCTGAGCCTGTTGATACGGATAATGATAACGTGCTTATCACTGAAGGACCTATATTTGAAGATTGGAATGTTGCCTATACGGATTGGCAACGACGTGATAAAGCAGCTCGTCGGTATATTCTTTCTGCTCTTACTGATTCCCTTTTGCTTGATATGTACCAACTGCCTACTTCCCACGACGTATGGAAGTACCTTATTGCAAACTTTCAGAAGAAATCTGTCACAGAAATACTTTATTTGAGAGGGTTGCTTAACAAGTTACAATATGAAGTTGGTACTGCCATGACGGGACATATTGAATCTTTCAAATCTATTATTAATCAACTTGCTGCTGCCGGTGATCCTATTCCACAAAAGCAACTGATTACACTTCTCCTTGATACGGTGAAGGACTCTTCTTATGATAACATTGTTACTATTCTCTCTAATAAAGATGGTCTTGATTTCGACCAAGCCTGCATGTCTTTAATTGAATACTCTCAACGTCAAGAACGTCGTAATGCTAGTCATGATACAGCTATGATTTCACATGAGGAGACTGAGTCACAACAGATGGAACGGGCTTTTTATGCTCGAAGGCGTCCATTTCAACGAGGAAACCGCAGAGGTGGCCATCGTGGTAATATTTTCTCTCGTCTCAAATTTCCTAATAAGCAATGTTCTTACTGCAACAGAAATGGCCATACTGAAGATGATTGTTGGGCACGTCAATATGATGAAGAACACAATATTACCACAAAACAACCACGTTTATCTGGAGACTCTTCTTCTTCTTCTTGTGAATATTGTGGACGATCTGATCATCCCACTCATATGTGCTATAAGCGTCGATTTGACACAGATCGGAATAGAGCATATGCTACTGAACATCGAAACAACATTGTACCAGAAACAAGCTGCGTCCTATGTTCAGTTGCTCCAGACAGAATACTTCATGTACGCGATGGATCACTTTTTATTGTCGATTCTGGTGCTACAGGAAATATGACATATCAGCCTAAGTGGCTCCATAACTATCATCCACTGCCAGTTCAACGTGTTGTTTATCTTGTTGATGATACTACTTGTCAAGTAAAGGGTATTGGAGACTTATATCTTGGTACCTTATCTTCTTCCACTCGAATTTTGCGAGGAGTATTACATGTACCAGATCTTCAACGTAATCTTCTTTCAGTTGCTAGACTTGTTGATCTTGGTCTGTTTGTTGGATTTGATCATACTAAATGCCGGATTGAGAAAGATGGACAGACTATAGCCACTGCTCCTCGAAATGGTAATTTGTTTGAACTCTCTCTCAACGATGCTGTAGCAAATGTTGTCACTGCTCCAGGTGATCATGATTGCAAAGTATGGCATCACCGTTTTGTTCATGCTGATTTCTCAAAACTCCTTGATCTTCAACGTCGTGATCTTGTTCATGGCATGGATCTTAAAGCCCATCCTCATATGGGAATTTGTGAATTTTGTGCTCTTGGGAAACACAATCGCAAACCTTTTCCTCTTTCAAATACAACTCATTCTCATGACATATTGGATCTTGTTCATACTGATATATGTGGACCTCTACCTTCTTCGAGATCACAATATCGCTACTTCATTACTTTCATTGATGATTTCTCAAGGTATACGACTGTATTTCTACTTAGACAAAAATCTGAAGCCTTATTTGTTTTCAAACAATTCCACAAGGCTGCGGAACTTCAAACTGGTCGTCGCCTTAAGAAGCTTTGTAGTGACAATGGAGGCGAATATGTTTCTCGAGAGTTTGTGAGTTACTGTGCTGACAGTGGAATTCATCATGAACACACTATTCCATATTCGCCTCAACAGAACGGTGTTGCTGAACGAAAGAATCGCACTATTCTCAATGCTGTAAGATGTATGCTGATTCATTCTGGCTTATCTCGTGTTTTTTGGGCTGAAGCTACTTTGACAGCAGTATTTATTCAGAATCATCTTCCTACTACTGGACCCTCTGGTAAGATACCCATCACAGCATGGACAGGTGACATTCCTTCTGTATCTCATTTTCGAACCTTTAGATGTATTGCTTATATTCATGTTCCCAAAGAAACACGAACAAAGCTTGATGCTCCTGGTCTTAAAGTTATTTTTATTGGATATTCTGACACTTCCAAAAGCTACAAATTCTATGACCCTTCCTCCAAGAAAGTAATTGTGAATCGTGATGCTACTTTTAACGAACAGCTTATGGGAGGTTCATGGTCCATGGATGATTCTGATGATACTAAATCATTGCTTCAAGCTTTTTCATTTCTTTCAGAAGATGAAACTCTTCCTATAGAGCAACTTTCCTCTTCACAACCATCCATTCCGAATGTTGCCAATGATGATATTGATATTTTTGTTGATCTGCCTATTGATTTTGAACATGGCTCATGTCATGTTTATGATGACGATATTGCTGATAATGTTTTTTCCACTTCCGAAGATCCCATTACTTATGATGAAGCTATCTCTTCACCACAAAAGGATCAATGGCAAGAGGCTATGGAAGCAGAGTACGATTCTCTTATCTCTAAAGGTACATGGATACTAACTGAATTACCTCCTGGTCGTACAGCTATTAAATGTAAGTGGGTGTATAAGACAAAAGTAAAAGCAGATGGATCTTTTGGCAAGTTCAAGGCGCGTTTAGTTGCAAAAGGTCATTCCCAAGTAGCTGGTGTTGATTATCAAGAGACTTTTTCACCAGTTGTTCGCATTACAAGTGTTCGAGTTTTATTGGCATTTGCTGTTCAATTTGATTTAGAAGCTCATCAAATGGATGTGCGAACTGCTTTTCTTAATGGTGACTTGGAAGAGGAAATTTATATGGAACAACCAGAAGGGTTTGTTATTCCAGGTAAAGAAGACCTTGTTGCTCAACTCCATAAGGCACTATATGGTCTCAAACAAACTTCGCGAGCCTGGTATACAAAATTTGATCTTTTTCTCACCTCTAAAGGATTCATCTCTTGCTCGTCAGACCCCAACTTATACATAAAACGCCAAGGTAGCAGTTTTGTGATTCTTGCTCTTTATGTGGATGATACCATCCTTGTTTCCAATGATTTGGGATTTCTTCAGCAAGTGAAAAATTTATTGTCTTCTGCATTTGATATGGTGGATCTTGGAGAGATTCACTCGTGTCTTGGCATTCAAATCCAACGAAACCGTACAAAAGGTATTTTATTCCTTCGACAGTCAAAGTTTATTGCAGATACTATTCAAAAATTTGGTATGGAATCTGCACATTCAGCCAACACACCTTGTCTTGCAAGCTCTACGAAGAACACTTCTGACAATGGCGGTCAACTTGTCACAAATCAACCTTATGCTAACTTGATTGGATGTCTTCAGTTTGTTGGTATGAACACTCGTCCCGATATTCTGTTTGCTGCTAATTATCTTGAACAACATCTTGCATGTCCTTCTCTTAAGCATTGGTCTGCTGCAAAGCGTGTGTTGAAATACTTGAAAGGCACTACAGATTTTGGTTTAGTTTATCGACGACAACTCACATCGGATTCTATGCAATCTCTTTCTCTTTTGGGTTACACAGATGCAGACTGGGCAAGCTCACATTTATCTATGCGATCTACTAGTGGAAATTGCTTCTTTATAAATGGTTGTCTTGTTTCTTGGACTAGCAAGAAACAACGTTGTGTTGCAATTTCTACGACTGAGTCAAAATATGTTGCGGCATCACTTGCAGCTCGTGAGTTGATTTGGCTTCGACAAATGCTGGTTGATATTGGTCACTCTCCTCTTTCTAGCACACCCTTGCGGTGTGACAACCAAAGTGCTATTAGTCTTGCAAAAGACTATGTTCAACATAATAAGTCAAAGCACATTGCTGTCCATTATCATTATGTCAGGTATGAAGTACACAAAGGAACCATTATGGTTGAACACTGTCCAAGTGACCAGATGATTGCAGACATTTTGACTAAAGGCCTCAACGAGTCACGTTTCATCCTCTTGCGCTCGGAGCTTGGAGTTGCTTCGACCTCACTCTTTCTAGATTAGCTTCTTTGCTATTGTAATAGCTTTGTACATATGACATTGTAATCTTTTAGGTACCATGCACTATGCACACTCCACATTTGCACATTGTGATCTCTAAGTCACTTGAATATTTGTACATAGATGCACAATTCGCTTTCACATCCACAATTTACTTTCACATCATCATCGCTGGTTCATATTTTCACATTGTATAGGGGCTTGGGTTTTTCCCTTGAACTCCCCCAGGGTTTTTTCGTCCAAAGCTACAGACCTTTGTTTGAGTGGGGGTGTTGGAGCTATATATGGCTCACTCTACTCAACTTGGTCTCACCTATATATTTGTATCTTGTCCTCAATATGAATCAGTCTTTGGGAGCGTATATGGTGTGTCTCTTGTCTCGTCTCTCTCTCTTTCTCTCTACATCTCAACATCAGGGAGACAAGAAGTTGATTTTTGCATGTCCATTGATATGAGGACGAGGGGACTCCATATGGGATGCATGGGGAATGGGTTTTGCTAGTTGAGTTTGTCTTCAACATTGCAAGAGCTATGTGAGAACCCTTTGGACTATGTGGTGGACAAGATCAAGAGAACTATTGGAAGCTTTGGATTGGGTGAGATGTTGCAATCAATGTTCCACTACGTAGAACTACAACTTTGAGAGGGGCTAAGCCCTTTCGTAGGATGGTCAACCTTGCATATGCCTTCTCTTGTGGGGTTTCTCTTCTATGATACAAACTCTAGTTGGGGTGCCCCGAAGTATGTTGGCAATCGAAGCCAACAGCTTAGCGACAAGTGCATCATTTTGGATGATCAAGAAGCACAAACATGGAATGTTCTAATGATGTTTTCATACTTAGTGGAGCATGCTTGTTTTATAGACAGCATTGCAAAGTACATTAGCTAGCAACGCTAATAATCTTGCAATGCCTAGTCATACATTAATTCTTGCATTATTAATAATAACACTCTCACCTTGCTTACAAAATTATTAAAAAACAACCGTACACTACTAATTAGGCTAGCATCATTGATGATGTGGAGATGACCGATTTGGTTGGGCTTGTATCAAGGGTTTCAAACTCGGGGGTGAGAGGTAGGGAGGGAAAAGGGGCGGGTGGGGGTATCTCTACATAATGATTGGGAAATTTGTTGGAGAGGGGAATGCAATTCTAAGATTAATAGAGTGTGGCTTATCTTAACTATCTTATCTTAACTATATAATACATGGTTAGAACTCGCACATATTAGTAGCCTGCTAATATAGTAATGAGTTTACCTCAATAAGCCCATTTTGTGTGTGTGTGTGTGTGTGTGCACGCGCACGCACACGTGCATGGATTCTAGAGTCTTTTGACTCGCTAGCATTCTAAAATCTAAGCTGGGTTCCAGAATTTGAGCTTGCCTTGAAGAAAACCATTACAAGTTTTAGTGTAAATACCGTTAAATGTTTGAGATTTACCTAAAACCTAAAGAAGTTTATAACTGTGCCTTTTTCTTTCTAAATAGAAAAATAGTATTTGGCAAGCCTTGCGAGGTGTTTGTAGATGATGCATTAATAAACCTAGACGTGGCTAACCAAAGGTGAGAGAAGTAAGGTCATGGGCCTAGTCTTCAAGAAATATTTGCCTCAATTATGTAGCCTTGCACCTTTGAAATTTCATATAGTCCGGTTTCAAACCAAGGTGATGGGTCCCATTTTCCAACTAAGAAAGGGTTACAAATGTGGTAGTTTTTAACAAGAGAGAGATTGCTAGGTAAATGGTAGAGTGGTTTGACCAAAATAGAGCATTCGTTCTTCCAGTATGAATGGTTGTTGTTAGGTTATGAACTATCAAAATTTGTTTTAATGTAGAGTTTCACATGGTTAATTATAGATTTAATATTATATTTAGTTTTATGAAACTCAAAGTTTAGATTTTATATCGTGTTAAATGAAAGTATTTAAGTTTAGTTTAAGATTAACATTTTGATTAGATTTAGTTTTGAGTTAGTTTGGTTCTTTCATTCTACTTAGAATTAGCTACAAAAATTTCATAATCACGGGTTTGTTTTTTGTGATCATACTGTTAATTAACAAAATTCTCAATTCAAAAATTTTCACATTCACAAAAAATGACAATTTGACTTGAAGAGAACTTGGAAGGCTGGTAGGATTTACCGGCTGTTATAGAGCGTTAGCGTGCCTACTATATAAGGGAGCCTAGGGACTCCCATTCACCTCACAATTCCCTTGCCCTCCACTCCAAAGAATTTCTAAGGTGCAAGCCCTCACAAGTCATACAAAAATCTATGATATAATCTTTAGCCAGATCTCATTTATTTTCTTGTGTGATTAAGCTGGTATATTTTCTTGCTACAATGTTTTTCCTAATTTTTAAAGTGTATTGATGTCGGAATTTGTTGTAATGGAAATGGCCTATGAACTTTGAGAATAGAGGAATTAAGAGAATTACAGTGAAAATTTTTGTGAGACTACTTTGGGAACACAGAGTGTGAACTTAATTAGCGGTAGCAACATAACCATAATACTTAATTAATCTGGCATGAACAATACTTTTGGAAGAGAGAGAGTTAGAGAACATGACAATAGTTGAGGACCGGATTTATATGGAGCCGATCCCCCCTCCAATAGGATTTTGTATTATAGTTTCTCCCATCAAGAGAGACTTGGTACATTACAATCTTTGTGTTCCTTGTGACCTAGGTGATGCAATGAAGATGGAAAGATTTATGCATCACGAGCATAACATAGACTTTGTAAAAAGAATTCACCATCCCTGGCCTCAGGCCCAAGGCCTCAAACATTTCAAAGGTGGAGAGAGCCAGCGAGGAATGTGGGTAGGAAAGATGAAGAAGAAAAATTCATAGGAGAAAGAAATAGCTCCTCACTTATCATTAGTATTCTTGCTTAGCATAGTAATGAATATGGAAAAGGTGACAAGTTTTAGCATTGGAGCATGGATCTTGGTTGGATTTGCATTCCATAGCCAAGAGCGTTGGTGTAGGCTCGCAACTTCTCAACAAGGTTGGAGAAGGAGATGGAGCTCTTGCACTTTGCACTTCACACAATGAGTGCATGTGTGTGTGTGTGTGTGGGGGGGGGGGGGGGGGGGGGAGAGGATACCCTGCAAGCAAGCCCCTAGCTGCCTTGGTTGACCCCCTCTTCTAGCTAATGATGGAAGCTCATTGGATCCCTTGCATCCTGTCCAATCACATGCAGAGTGCATATGAAGAAAGCATGCTAGCCTTGGGACAAGTGTCCCCCTTTTCCCTTTGAGACAGAGTAATTGATAAATACATACACATTGAATTAAATTAGCTACCTTGAGAGGCCAACAATAGGCTTTAGGCACCTTATGAGGGCAACATGGAGAGAAACATGACATGTGTCTTTGTTGCTTCATTAGGCAAGGCTTGACTTGTGTGAGGGTGTGTCTGAGCTCCTACAATGAGGGCTCACCCCCCCTTGTGTAGGGATGTGATTTGACTTTGTTGAACACCTCAAGCCCCTCAAGCACCTTAGTCATGGAGCACCTTAGCACCTTAGTCATGGAGCACCTTAGCACCTTAGTCATCAAGCACCTCAAGCACCTTTGTCACCAAGCACGACAAGCACCTAGAGCACTTTAGTCACCAAGCACGACAAGCACTTCCATCACCTTAGTCATCATGCGTGACAAGCACCTCAAGAACCTTAGTGATCATTCAAGACAACCACCTCAAGAACGTTAGTCAGCATGCATGACAAGCACCTTAGTCATCAAACACGACAAGCACCTCAAGCTTGGGATGGGTTCCCACCTCAAACACAATCCTAGCTTGCCTAAGATCAAACGAATTTTTAACACTAACCTTTGGATGTCGTTAATGAAGCTAGCCCTAAGGTCTATAAGCTCCATTAGGTAGCATTTCTCTTTGATAGACCATCTCTCATTTGGACTCTTTTACGTTGGCCCTGTGTTGAGATAGATCCATAAGCACATGTATATATCCTAACCCTGGTTCCCATTTATTCTCCCACATTAAATGATCAGTTTAATATGAGAAAATCATTTGGGTTGGTTAGATATTAGATTTTATGACATTACCTCTCTCTTGAAATCATAGTCGTCCTTGACTATGAGGTAGAAGAGATAAAGCGTTAGTCATTAGTCGATGTTTCTTAGCGGGGAGAGGATCCCTTTGGACCCTACGACATCATTCCAATATGGATGACTAATCCATTTGGTGCTTGGGAGACGTAGATGCCACAAGCATGTCTTCTCTTCAGTCCATTTCATTCTCCGAAAGTAGAGTGACAAATCGTACTTGGTGTTTGAGAGATGTCGTCATCACAAACATGATTCTAAGCATGCATACTATTCAAATTTGAGCACAATAAAAAAGAGAATTAGTCTTATAAGAAAAAAACATTGATTATTTAAAAGAAGCATGTATATTTTCTAGCTCTAATGTAGCGTTGGAAGCATTGACAAGGTTCATACTATCCTTAATCTATATTCCTTGCATCCACCTAGAATCTTCAAAAGGATAGTATTTGAACTTAATAAGATACCGTCACAGATAATCTTACCTTCTCGTAGTATCTTATCTTGATGTTGAAGGATATCGTCAAGTTGTAGCACCTCTTCTTGGTCTTTGAGTTTTGGAGGGTCTTCAATAATTTTTGTGACTCGGTGGCTCTCCTTTGTAGGGATTCAATAGGCTCACATTAAAAGCATTGTGTATGAACCAATGGTTGGGCAGATTGAGTTGATAATCCATCTCATTGATTGGCTTCAAGATTTGAAAAGGCCCAGAGTATCTTTTTGCTAGTTTAGCATAATACTTTTAATGGCCCGTAGGATTTTTGCCCGTCATTTGCCTCAATTGAGCCTTGGGAAGCTGAAGTAGGACCCAATCATTTTCTTTGAACATTAAGGCCCTTATGTGCTTGTTAGCAACAAATTTTTTCCTTTGTTGAGAGATGGATATAGCCTCCTTAATCTTTTGAAAAGATTCTTGTAGGTCACGGCTATACTTATCGGCAACAAAGATCTTCCCATGTACTTTAAGTAGCAAGGGACTTTTTGGTCTTCCCTCTATGATTTTAAAAGGGGCCTTTTCCATAGAAGTTTGGATAGTATTATTGTATGCATACTCTACAAGGGGTAGGTACTTCTCTCATTGTGAGCATTGATCTACTTTTGTAACATAAGTATTTAGTAGATCAAGAATCATAAGATTGGCTATCTCACTTTGTCCATCCATTTGTGGATGATAGGCTGAAGAGAACTTCAATTTTGTACCTAGATTTTCAAAGAGACCTTTCCAAAAATTACCCATCATTCTAGGATCTCTATCTGATATGATAAAAGTTTGTAATCCATGGTGTTTGAAAATTTGAGATATGAAGACAGTTGCCATTTGGTGTGCCTTAATAGTCTTTTTGACAAGAATAAAGTGTGCTTTCTTGCTTAACCCGTCGACTATTTTCCATATTCGACTTGGATAATCCAAAGGTAAAATCCATGGATTTACTCTCCCATGGCTAATTAGCCTGACTGGCAATGGCTGGAGTAATCCAGGTTTCTTCCCACTATCATATTTAATCTTTTGGCATACCATACATTCTGAAACATACACTTGTATGTCCATTTTCATGGTAGGCCAATATAAGTATTTCTCTACTCTTCAAAGAGTAGGTTGAATTCCTCTATGCCTTGCATAGGGAGGAGCATGGGATTCATACATGACTTTCTCACAAATGGAGTGGGTAACACATAGCCTATTTCCATGGAGAAGATAATCATCCTGCAATGTGAATGATTCTTTGTTCTTCCGCAATTCAAGGGTTGAAATTATGTATTTAAAGTCAAGGTCAGAAACATATTCATCTATCATGGAAGATAGATCAGTGTGAGTTGCTATAGACACCGCATTAACTTCTGGTCATCGTAAAAGTGCATTGGCCACTGTGTCGTGAAGTACTTGAGACTTTGGTGGTCCGTTTGAAAAATAAATGGAGTCTTCAATAGATAGTTCTTCCATGTGTCTTAAGGCATGTAGAGAGTTTAAAATCTCTTATTTGTATATTCCCCAGACTCATTCATCGGCATTGAGACTTCAGATCTCATATGCTATGTCCTGCCCTTCTTGAAGCAAAACTGCTCCAAGGCAATCACCACAAGCATCACATTGGACCTCAAATGGCTTTGAGAGATCCGGAATCATAAGGAATGGTTAAAAAGCTTGTTCTCCCTCAAAGCTTGAAAATTCACTTGGAGATGTTTCTTGTGTTACTCCAAGGACTTGGAGTAGATGATGATATCATCAACAAATAACACTCCAATGAATTTGCGGTAGGGTCTAAATATTTTCTCCATTAAAATATTGAACGTAGCTGGTGCATTAGTCTAACCAAAAGGCATGACTAGATATTCATAAAGACCAAACATTGTATGGAACGCGGTATTTAGGATATCTTCATTCACTATCCTTATTTGATGATAGCCACTTTTAAGGTCAATTGTAGTGAAGTAGATAGAGACTTGTAGCTTATCAAACAGGTCTTCTACCCACAGTACGGGAAATCTATTTTTAATAGTGATATGGTTTAATGCTCAATATTACATGCACATGCGGTATGTACCATCTTTCTTTTTCACTAAAAGGATTGGAGAACAAAAGGGAGAGGAGCCAGGCCTCACTATCCCTTTCTATACCAATTCTTGTACCTCCCTCATGATCTCTTCTTGTTGATCTTGGGAAACTCATTAAGGAGTCTTGTTAGGCGGCGAGCTTCCTGGTAGGAGCCAAATTTGGAGCCCAATTTTATGGTCATCATCCCCTCATTTTGGAGATAAGTCCACAGGGATATCATCGATGAACACATCTTGGAATCCATTTAGAAAATTAGAAAAGTCTATCTCTTCTTGATTCCCACCGTTAACATTTGATGAAACATTACAACCTTTTAGGTATTCTTTGGACAAAAATCATGTACGCAGAAAATAAGCTTTTCATTGGTCTATCAAAAGCAAGAGGATTTACAAGTGGTATAGTACAACCAGACTCACTAGCATCTATATACATGCTCTTTCCCCTGTAGGTGAAGTAGATTCTCCTTTCAGGGAACTTCATGTTGGCAGCCATGCGGTTGAACCATGGTGCCCCTAGGATAACATCCTCATGTTGGAGAGGGGAGATGAAAAAGTCTTCTTTGTCGACGTAGCTTTGGATATGAAGCCTCAATTTCCCAATTAAGAGAGGAATAGAGGCTTGTTGTCCTTTGAAAGCTCCATCGACAGTTACAATGTCTCCCATCTCAGAAGTTGAATGCCCAACTTAGTGGCCAACTCCGTTGGTATGAAATTGTGAGTAGATCTAGAGTCAAACAAGATGAAGGCATCATGCTCCCTTACCTTTCCCAAAGCATAGAAGAGAGGTGATCCTTTGCAATGAGCATCCTCTTTTGGAGCTTTGATCATGGAAGCTCTCGGAGTCTCATTGCGGGCATTTCTCTTGGGGCAAGAACAATAGCCATGTCCTTGCTTCCGACACTTAAAACATTTGTGATCCTTACGAAGAGCTTCTAGCTCTTCAGGAGATAGTTTATTTTTACCGTTGTAAACTCCCTTCTCCTTCGACCAATTGTTGTTGTTGTTGTTGGAATTTCCTTGGAAAGAATTTTGGGAATGGGTTTTCCCCTTTGCATCACTTTTGTCTTTGCTTTCCATGGTCTTTGCATTCCTTCTAGAAACCATAGTGTGGTGGAACACTTCGGTGATAGAACCAAGACGTTTGGAGTTGACATACTCGGCCATCTCTTGAGGTGATCCTGCACAAAATTGTTGCTTTTGCTCGGTGACGTCTATCTTTTAAAAGATAGTAGCCAGCTTGAGATGTAAATCCCATAACTTGTCCATGTATTTGTGGATAAACTAGCAGCTTTAGGATCCACCATTTGGTAAGAACTTTGTCCTTTCATTAGGAAGAGAATGGGGTCTAGGAGGGCCTCTTTATTTGGCACTTTAAGGAAGTCAAACTTTTACTACTATTAAGAAAGTAATCAAAGGACAACTTTTGAATTCAAATAGGCAAAACGGCTAGTTTATTTGAATTCAAAGTTTCCCCCCCCAAAATGGAATTTAAAATCTAGCCGGGTAAAACCAGATCATGTAGCATATCTATGGAAAGAGCTCGATGCGTAGATTGTAGATCTATGATCACCGCTCAGATTGGAGATCATATGTGGGAGTTATGGAAGGCCAAAAATCATAAGATTCTCCACCTCCTTTTTGGGGGAAAAAGTGCATCCTTTGACCACTCTTATATATCTCTTATATGCTAATATGAGTGATTACGTGAGGAGATGTACATCTTTCTCGTAAGAATACTCCATCTTCCTCTCAATCTACTCTCAACCCTGCTAGCTCTCACCATCTTCGAGGTGTGTGAGGTCTTGGGTCTAAGACCGTGAGGGAAGTGATGTTGTGTTTGATAAGTGTTTTTCATAGTGCTTGAAGTTTCCATCTTTATTGCACTAGCTAGTATTGAGGGAACACAAATAATTTTATTGTGAAATCTCTCTCTTGATGGGAGAAACCATAATACAAAGCCTTTTGGAGGGGGGACCGGCTCCATGCAAATCCGTTCCTCAACTGTGTCAATTGCTTAGTTTCTCTCTCTTTTGAAGTATTGTTCATGCTATCTAACTAGGTGTTATGCTTTTTGTTGCTCTCTCCACCCAAGCACTCTTGTTATTCTCATTAAGAATCTATTCTAATGAAATGCTCACTATGTTCATGCTATTTTCCGCTACACACAAGTTACTAGGCCATTAAAGGTTACATCTACTATGGCAAAAGTGTGTTCATATTCAATCCCACGGGAATTAACTATCACTTTTTCAAGCAGTCCTAATGGTCTTTCAATGTGTCCATCAGCCAATTACATTTTCATACGAGTTTGTCTAATGGTTGGTGTCCCTAGGATTTCCATACTGCTTTCGTGGCTATGACTATGCCTGCCCCACTATCCAGTATTGCCATGGTTTCTATGTTATTATATTTCACTGGAACGGTTGTGTTACCTTCTTTCCCTTCGTAGTATTCTCCAACATTTTTCATTGGAGCAGATCGAATCTCTTTGTTATCCATTTCGTGTCTCAATTTTCCCAAATTTTTTGCGATTAGCTTCGTTATTCCCACCTTCTCTAGGGTTTTCTATAGATTATTCCATAAATATGGTTTGATTTTTAACAGCTCTCCCAAATTAAAAGTGCATTGGATGGGCGTAGACATGATTGAATGAATGTTGTCGACTTCCAGGTTCTGTTCCGCTCTCTTTACTTGAGTGGTCTTACACACTATGGTTTCATCTTCGTTATCTCCCAAGTAAGAGGGTAATGTTTTCAAGGTCAATGGTTTAGGCATTCCTGAAGATTCACATCCGCAATCCCCATACAAGGATTGTACATTCATGTCCATATCACGAGGTAGGTTGTCTAACCAAACTTCCTCTATAGGAGTTCACTTTAGAGTTAGGCTCCCATCATTGATCCCTCTAACTTATTTCCATAAGTGTCCTCGACAGTCTTCTTCTACGAATGGAATTTTATCTAAGGCATCTTCGTTGTCCGGTACTATAAGTTCTGGATCTTTTGTTTCAAGGTGGGGTTCTACCACCACTTTGGATTTTTCTTGATTGTCTCTTACCACAAGCTCCTCAGATTGTCTCTTACCACAAGCTCCTCAGATTTGCCATACATTCGAGCTTGGGTTTTTGTTTTTCTAGCATTTCTTCCAAGATTCTTACCAAATTTTGATAAGCTTCAAGCTTAGCTGCTTCCTTATTTGGAGAAGGAAATTTTTTCCATTTGTTTCCCATGCTTTCCCATGCTTTAGTCTTGCTTGGTAGGCTTCCAAGGCTGGATTAATGGCTCAAAAAATTTATCAACCAAAATTGATCGTCCAGATCTCACGATGTTTTCTTTGATTTCACCTCTAGTTTTTTTCACCTTTTCTTGGAATAGCTTCTTTGATTTCTCCTCAATTTTGGCTCGTTGTTTCTGTTTTCTCATCTCATGCCTCTGGCTTCTGCGTCTTTTGGTCTTTTGAGAGGCAATTTTTGTATTCACCAAATCATCAGAGGAGTTATGTTTCTTTTTCTTAGCCTGGGCTTTGGTGACTACCTTGATTGGAACAATCGGTTCACTCTCAGATGAGTTACTAGGTATCACTTGGACTACATTTACTACTATTTTACCCTTGTTTAAAGGATTTTTAGGACAGTCTTCTGGGAAGACGGTCCTCCCTTTTTGCAGAATTGTATGCAATAAGCTTGAACTGGCTTGAGGTTTTTGTGAGGCTCTGAACATTTATTTTTCCAATGATCATCTGCACCACAATTATGTCATTTTTCCATTCTTGGTTTAATCATGGGTCTTACCATAGGAGTTCTAACACCTTGATTATCCACATAGTACATTGGTGCAAGCTCTGGTGGAGTATAAGTCACAAGTTCTTCCATTGGTGATGGATGTGAATTATACCAATCTCCTTCTACCATACTGTAGATGGACTAGGCTTAGCATAGGGTCTAACAGGCACTAGTGCTTGTTCATCTATGACTCCTTTTGAATGCATGTACTTTATAGGTACTACATTATGTCCCAGATATGGAGGTTGTTGACCCAACATGGGATGAGGTCTTTCCATACTTATCGGTGGTCTTTGAGCTGGGGCCATATTAGGCTGATATCTGTACATGGGTTGTCCTTGTGGCCTCTAAGGCACATACTAAACATTCCCATCATACTTTGGTCAGTAGTAGCATTCATTGGTCTCATGGTTGATCCATTTACCCTCAATTGCACACCATTTTTGCAGTCTAATTGATTGTCCCAGTTGAGGTACTCCTTGTCCTGGTCCTCTCATAGGTGTTTTTGCATGTTATTCATCATGTCATTCATCCTTTTGAGCATGTCTTCTATGGCAGAAAGTGGTGCTACATCAGCTGTTCCCACTTGTGCTGGTTTAGTGGATGCAACAATAGACTGTGATCCTAGGATTATCCGTACTAAGCCGTTTCAAAGGCTTCAAATCAACTTGATCGTATCCCTCAAATTCTAAAGTTGGTGGGCCTTATTTTGCGGCCATATCTGGAATAATGGTGCTTACTTCTAGTCCCCATATGTTGCATCAGGATTTTTGACTTGTAAATACTGAGTCCTATTTCTATCCATGTATATTTTTTCTTATTTGTTTCACATGATCTCTTCTTCGAACTCAATACCATGGTCATCAATGCGAATTGCATACTTTTTGTTAGGATCCAGGTAAACCTGAGCTCCATGGCAATTAGTCATATAAAAAAGAGAGTATATGCTTGTAGCGCACTGTCATTCCGGTTTCTGAGTGAGTCAAATAGATGATCTGAGAAAGTGTTTGAGACTTCTTTACGGATAGTGTGGAAGGAATTGCCTTTGTTCACACTTTTTTCGGTGGATACTCTAATGAAGGTTTTTTCAAATATGCCTTGATTTCCTAGTACACGACCATATCTAAGGTTCATAAAGGCTTGTGAAGCCTTGGACAAAGTACTTACCATCAGATTGACTCGTTGTCAATTTCTTCCAAAAACTTGACTTGATTGCAACTTCTGTCAAACTGTCAATTCTTTGTCTATAACATGATTCCTGTATCAATTTTGATCAAGTTAGCTATTCTTTCACAAAGACTGTGTAGTTTTTGGTAACTATTGTGATTGGTCTATGTGTATCACTTCAAATTGAGCTAATTTAGTCAGAAGCAGTCGAGATTTTCACACTCGACTTTGGCAAAAATCAAAGGATTAATTTGCAACCTAGAAACTGAGTGAACATGTACCAATTGGATCCGATTGAGCCCAAAATTGCATGGTGGCCTTGCATTATGTTGGTCTAATGATGTACAAGTTCAAAAGTCAAAAATGGTGTCTCTATGTAGCAATAGTAAATAATTGTGATTATTTACTTTTGTTAGTTTTTACACTTTTTGGCTTGGTTTGCCAAGTATACAACCTGTTAAGGACCTTGGACAAGTTTCATTAAGTTTGGACAAAATTTCTTCAAGTTTATCAATTGTGTCATGTCCGCAGACTCTGATTTCAATAATCTGACTTCAGTCTCGCTTTTATGATCCAAATTTCATGAAAATTGATTTGTGTGGTCTACTTGATATGCTTGACCTTTTGCTATACTTAAATGTGCAAGATTATCAATTTCTGAAGTAGATGTAATTAATTACGATTATTTTCTCTAGCTAGTTTTTTGCAAATTTTCTCGTAATCTTGACACAGATTTGTTAAGCACCTAAACTTAAGGTCTCTAGACAAGTTTCATCAAGTTTGGACAATTTTTGGTCAAATGGTCATCAGTTTTGTGTTCGCAGACTTACTTTGCAAATTTGCTCACAATTTTCAATCCAATGATCCAAATCTGGTTTGTGGGCTTATTACAACATGGTAAAATTAGTGGTATGCTAACTTAGTTTAAAAAAGCTAAAAAATGGGGTAGATGTAAATAATCGTGATTATTTACTACTGACAACTTTTTGCATCTTTTTGGTCAATTGAGCATGTACACAGTCTATTACATCAATATAAGCCTATGAATCAAGTTTCATTGAGTTTGCACAATCTTTTCTCCAATTTACACTTCAAGTTCTTGAAAGTCAGTACAAACTTTAGTTTTTACCTAGTTTTTTGCCAGTTTGGTGATCCAAATCCTATGTGCCTTTACAAAAGTTGTTTGTACACATAGAATGAGTCACTGATATCAACCTTGGTCAATTTTGAGTTGAAAGGAAATAATCGTGATTATTTACTTAAGGCTTAAAATGAACTTTTTTTACACTTTTTCAATGGAAAATCTTTCCATGAGCTATTTTAAGCCTATGAATCAAGTCAAAACTTTATTTGGCCTAAAATGTCAAGAAAAAGTAAATAATTTGAGTTTTTGCAAACTCTTGAAATTTTTACCTCAATGTGTCATTGAGCTTACCCACTGGTTTATACAACTTTTAAGCATACTCTCCAGTCGGATTGAGTGTTTTGGAGTCTTCTCATGCTATTTCTAGCCATAGAACTGAAATTTTGCAGCTTCAAATAACAACTCATAATGATTATTTTGGAGAGAGCAATGTTCTGAAATCCACCTCGGATCATACTTACCCCACTCCTAGGTTCTCATGCAATGGGTTTATGCAAAGTGTTCACAAACACTCGATTTCTTGTTTTTTACGGTTTTTAGAGCATTGATCTTAAGACTTTTTTCATCTATCAATCATCCTCAAAATCCTAATCTAGTTCTACAATCCTACAATCCTAAAGGCACTCAGCAAGCACGATTACTTCCAAGCTACCTCTTCACACCAAAAGACGTCAATCTTAAGCTATGCGGTTTCTAAAAGAATTTTTTTACTCTAGGAGATCCTAGAGAATATTGGATTTCACAAGATGCTCATGTTTTTTCCTATTTTAGGTCTCTTTGATAGCTTGATACAATCTAGAAGCTTGTATCCCTGGCTCATCTATTACAAAGTTTATCCGTAAAATAGGAGTTACAGTATTCTCGATTTATAAAAAATAATAAGTTTTTTTACAATGAGAGCTACAAAAAATGGTATCCAAGTTAGCTTGCTGCTAACAAAGACCAAGTTGGAGCTCTTTATCACTTCATAACTATGTTGCTTGATGGCAAGGAAAACAATTCAAGGATTGCCTTCTTCGGTTTTTGGACGATGTCGTCGTGTTAGTTGTTGATTTTGGAGAGAATTATGCCTTCAAGGAACAAAATGAGATTCAGTCAATGCATTGGCACTCTAGTCCAATTACCATTTTCGTACACATAACCTACTACCACAGGGTAGGGGAGGTAGTCAAAACCATCCACTTCTTCATATCAGATGACAAGGTACATGACATGTTGTTCGTGTAACACTGCTTCATGCTACACCGTGACTGGTTACAACAAGAGGGTATGACTCTTAAGCAACATTGGGTGTGGTCTGATGGTGGAGCCTTGCAGTTCAAGGGACACAAGCCTTTTTACTCCGTTTGCAAGATATGATGGACTCACAGAGATGGGGATGAGCTAGCTCTTTTTTGGATCAGGGAACGACAAGGGAGAGCATGATAGTGCAGGAACAGTTGTGAAAAGAACCTTGACCCATGAACTGCTAAAATCTAATGGAGCTATTTTGCGGTGTGCAACTGATGTGGTTGCTTATTGCCAGGCCAACCTGTCTCGCAGGGAGGACGTTCACACTATCAACAGAAAGGGAATGTGCCCATGTGTTCTGGGAGGTTAAAGAGGGGGAAGTGAACAGGGAGGTGAAGTGGAATTTTGCCATTGTGGAAAAGACTCACTCTCTACATGCTTTTCATGGTCACAACCCCGGGGATCCAACTTTCCTTAAAACAAGAGCCCTTGCATGCTTTTGTGATGCATGCATGCACGGAAGATGGAATCGTTG
This sequence comes from Adiantum capillus-veneris, assembly GCF_014529385.1. Taxonomy (NCBI): domain Eukaryota; kingdom Viridiplantae; phylum Streptophyta; class Polypodiopsida; order Polypodiales; family Pteridaceae; genus Adiantum; species Adiantum capillus-veneris. The sequence continues at coordinate 137,468,777 of NC_140940.1, read as the reverse complement.
CGTCAATAATCTCACGTGTAGACTTGGGATTATCATATTCTACTGCCATTACCTAATGAGGTTGTGTCAGATTTTGAGAAAAAATATGAAGTATCTGCCTAAAATGACTTCATGTACGAAGGTCATCATGATGTGTTGAGTATCGGTCTATGTGTTGTAAATCTAGATGCTTTGAACAACGTCGAGGATGTGAATTTCTACCTAGTCAAGTGTGTTGCAGCAAAGGAGAAGGTGGAGAAGGGGTACCTTGATGAGTGTGGCAATGCAATTGATAGAGGCTCATATGTTCTGCAAGGTCTATATTACAAGCACTTGGATGCATACACCTTCAAGCTAGACCACAAGTAGCCCATCGTCCACGTACTTTCACATCTGGTATGATGTATCAAAATACCCATGTAGCACATCCCAAGGAGATGGCAGGTGTACACAATTAACCCAGGAAGCTATGAATCAATCTATAATAGCATGCCCTTTACCTTTTAATTTGTAATCATTGCATCTTCAATATACTTCTTACTCGGAGATAATGCAATTTTATCAAAAACTTGGGTATCTTCTGTCTCTTGTGTGCTTTGTGTATACATGCCTTTGGTGTCTATCACAAAGGGGTTTGAGTTTAAGAGAGATCATTTTTACAACCCGTCTCTTTAAACCTAGAGGATCTAAGCTCATCAAAAAATGTAGAACTCTAGAGAGGTGATCAAACAAGCTCAAAGTCCGCCTCCTTTGGTTTCTTACAAATTTTCACTTTTTAGAGCAGGACTCCATATGGAAATTGTAAAAGAAGGCACACCCAGCTTATAACAAAGGCATCATGGTTTGTACAGATGTGTACAAAGTGTTGAGATGTAGAGAGAAAGAGAGAGAGACGAGACAAGAGACACACCATATAGGCTCCCAAAGACTGATTCATATTGAGGACAAGATACAAATATATAGGTGAGACCAAGTTGAGTAGAGTGAGCCATATAAAGCTCCAACAACCCCACTCAAACAAAGGTCTCTAGCTTTGGATGAAAAAACCCTTGAGGAGTTCAAGGGAAAAACCCAAGCCCCTATACAATGTGAAAATATGAACCAGCGATGATGATGTGAAAGTGAATTGTGCATCTATGTACAAATATTCAAGTGACTCATAGATCACAATGTGCAAATGTGGAGTGTGCATAGTGCATAGTGCATGGTACCTAAAACATTACAATGTCATATGTACAAAGCTATTGCAATAGCAAAGAAGCTAATCTAGAAAGAGTGAGGCTGAAGCAACTCCAATCTCCAAGCGCAAGAGGATGAAACGTGACTCATTGAGGCCTTTGGTCAAAATTTTTGCAATCATCTCGTCACTTGGACATTGTTCAACCATAATGGTTCCTTTGCGTACTTCATACCTGACATAATGATAATGGAAAGCAATGTGCTTTGACTTATTATGTTGAACATAGTCTTTTGCAAGACTAATAGCACTTTGGTTGTCACACCGCAAGGGTGTGCTAGAAAGAGGAGAGTGACCAATATCAACCAGCATTTGTCGAAGCCAAATCAACTCACGAGCTGGAAGTGATGCCGCAACATATTCTGACTCAGTCGTAGAAACTGCAACACAATGTTGTCGTGTTGTGACACGTACATAGTGGGAACGCATCCTACAAGAGTTATTTTGTAATTTTTTAGATACATAATTATCTTTCCTATAATGTACATATGCATATTTAAGTATAATAATAAGCTTTCTATCTCATCCTATTATTTATCTCAAGGGTAACCTATTCTTACTTTACCATCAGAAAATACTATGGAAAAAGCGTCAATAGCTCCATCTCTTTAACTTGGGCAAAAAACATTAATTCTTTATTTCTACTATCTCATTATCATCTCACAACCTAGCTAGATCCTATATCTAGGGTAAACTCCAATATATATATATTCTATGTATTTTTCATATTTTTCTTATATTTCTTTTTAAATAGCTACTAGGAGGGAATCAAATCCTAGTGGGACACTAGGTGGCATGATTTCAAAGATACACTTATTTTAATGCATTATTGCAAGCATGATTACAAAACTTTGACAAGGAGAAATGTCATGCTTTCATATGGCATGAGATGTGATTTGGAATTAAATGAAAGTCTAGGCTAAGGGGACCACGGGAAGACTTTTGCTGCCAGAAATGGACCCTATTTTGATGAATTTTTTACACAAGGTTCCAATCCGAATTGAAAAATGATTTTAAAATGAAAATCGTAGATAATGAGCTGAAGTTTCTGTCCATATTTTTACTTTTTTATTTGGAACCACGGTTGAGGAGATATGATCAAAATACTGGACCCCAGTCTGCCCACATCATGCAGGGACAGCTCATTTCCAACTTTTCCAATTCCTATTCACACTGGCTCCTCTCTTCTTGTGTAAACCCTTGAGGGTTCCCTTCACCTATAAAAGGGGACCTCTTCTTCCTTGAAAGGGAACTCAAGCATTCAAGCCATTGATGAGAGGAATTCTTGAGGGAGTGAGTAGTAATGCCTAATTGTACTTCGCCATTAACATAAGCCCAAGCCTACACTTTCTCCTAGAGGAAGACTAGCCATTCTTGTACGCTATCCTTGGAAGATCAACTCTAATCAAAGAAGGTCTTGCACTTGGCGTATCAATCAAAGTGGAGTTCTCCCCTCTCCTTCTCTCTCCATCAATAATGGTGTCGAAGGGTTTCTCAAGTAAGATGTGTTCTACATTGATGTTTTCTTGATTTCTTGTTGTTTTCTTTTTCATCTCTAATCTAACATATATATATATATCTAATCTCATCTCTTTAACCAAATCTATCTCTCCCACTCTTAGTAATTCATCCTCTCTACAAATTTTAGGTTCTCCTTGCTACAGTTACATCTCTCCCTGCAGTATCCTTATTGCCTACGGGCAAGAATAGGGCTTGGGAGGGAAACTCTCTTCTCTTCTCTTCCCTTCTCTTCTCTCATATCTACATTTCTCACATACTATCCTAGATGAATAACCCACATGATGATAATTTCTATCGCGTTCACTCTGTACAATCTATTAGAATTAACGTATGGATTAGCCGTAAAATACACTTTCAACAACGTATAGTGTTTCTCTTTGGCCCAGAAAGGCTTAATGAAATACTTCTATCACCGGATCCCATCATACTACCTCTCATAGACTATAACTTTTCTCTTGACGTAAGCGTAGTTATCTTGCTATGAACCAAGAGGATTTGTGTACACAATTAATCCCAATCACTAGACAGAATATATATAGTATGGTAAGCACAAAGCTACAATTCCAAAGAACAATTCGTAGCCTATTTGGTCAGCCAAGATTGAATGCCATTAACTCATCTATTAACCCTTTTATACTACCCATTATACGATATGACCATAGCCTTGATGTTTTCATCTTTGTGTTGTTTTGACATTCTCTTTTGCGTTCTTTCTTTGTGTGTGTGAGTGCAAGAGAGAAAGAGTGGGTCTTCTTTGATTGCACTTCTTTCCAAACCCTAGTCTTCATGGAATCTATGGTTTAACTCCTTCATATAGTTTTTGTTGAGTTCTCTCACAAATTCTCACAGCCATAAGCCCGGTGCTTTCCCGGCAAGACCGCAAATTTCTCGACAACGTTGTTTCTTGTTGGTCCAAGAAAAAAGACAATCATTTATAAAGAAGCAATTTCCACTAGTAGATCGCATAGATAAATGTGAGCTTGCCCAGTCTGCATCTGTGTACCCCAAAAGAGAAAGAGATTGCATATAATCCGACGTGAGTTATCGTCGATAGACTACACCAAAATCTGTAGTGCATTTCAAGTATTTCAATACACGCTTTGCAGTAGAACAATGCTTAAGATAAGGACACGCAAGATGTTGTCCAAGATAATTAGCAGCAAAACAGAATATCAGGATGAGTGTTTGTGCCAACAAACTGAAGACATCCAATCAAGTTAGCATAAGGTTGATTTGTGACAAGTTGACAGCCATTGTCAGAAGTGTTCTTTGTAGAGCTCGCAAGACAAGGTGTGTTGGCTGAATATGAAGATTCCATACGAAATTTTTGAATAGTATCTGCAATAAAATTTGATTGTCGAAGGAATAAAATACCTTTTGTACGGTTCCATTGGATTTGAATGCCAAGACACGAGTGAATCTCTCCAAGATCCACCATATCAAATGCAAAAGACAATAAATTTTTCACTTGCTGAAGAAATCCCAAATCATTGGAAACAAGGATGGTATCATCCACATAAAGAGAAAGAATCACAAAAGTGCTACCTTGGCATTTTATGTATAAGTTGGGGTCTGAAGAGCAAGAGATGAATCCTTTAGAGAAGGTGAGAAAAAGATCAAATTTTATATACCAGGCTCACGAAGTTTGTTTGAGACCATATAGTGCCTTATGGAGTTGCGCAACAAGGTCTTCTTTACCTGGAATAACAAACCCTTCTGGTTGTTCCATATAAATTTCCTCTTCCAAATCACCATTAATAAAAGCATTTCGCACATCCATTTGATGAGATTCTAAATCAAATTGAATAGCAAATGTCAATAAAACTCGAACACTTGTAATGCAAAAAACTAGTGAAAAATTCTCTTGATAATCAACACCAGCTACTTGGGGAGTAACCTTTTGCAACTAAACGTGCCTTGAACTTGTCAAAAGATCCGTCTGCTTTTACTTTTGTCTTGTACACCCACTTACAATTAATAGATGTACGACCAGGAGGTAATTCAGTTAGTATCCATGTACCTTTAGAGATAAGAGAATCATAATCTGCTTCCATAGCCTCTTGCCAGTAATCCTTTTGTGGTGAAGAGATAGATTCATCATAAGTAACGGGATCTTCAGAAGTAGAAAAAGCATTATCAGCAATATTGTCATCATAAACATGACACGAGCCATGTTCAAAATCAATAGGCAGATCAACAAAAATATCAATATCATCATTGGAAACATTCAGAATGGATGGTTGTGACGAGTAAAGTTGCTCTATAGGAAGATTTTCATCATCTGAAAGAAATGGAAAAGCCTGAAGCAATGGTTTAGTATCATCAGAATCATCCATGGACCATGAGCCTCCCATAAGCTGTTCGTTAAAAGTAGCATCACGATTCACAATTACTTTCTTGGAGGAAGGGTCATAGAATCTATAGCCTTTGAAAGTTTCAGAATATCTAATAAAAATAACTTTAAGACTAGGAGCATCAAGCTTTGTTCGTGTTTCTTTGGGAACATGAATATAAGCAATACATCTAAAGGTTTGAAAATGAGATATAGAAGGAATGTCACCTGTCCATGCTGTGATGGGTATTTTACGAGAGGGTGCAGTAGGAGAAAGATGATTCTGAATAAATACTGCTGTCAAAGTAGCTTCAGCCCAGAAAACACGAGATAAGCTAGAATGAATCAGCATACATCTTACAGCATTGAGAATAGTGCGATTCTTTCGTCCAGAAATGCCGTTCTGTTGAGGCGAATATGGAATAGTGTGTTCATGATGAATTCCACTACCAGCACAGTAACTCACAAACTCTTGAGAAACATATTTGCCTGCATTGTCACTACGAAGCTTCTTAAGGCGACGACCAATTTGAAGTTCCACAGCCTTGTGGAATTTTTTGAAAACAAATAAGGCTTTAGATTTCTGTCTAAGTAGAAATACAGTCGTATACCTTGAGAAATCATCAATGAAAGTAATGAAGTAGCGATATTGTGATCTCAAAGAACGTAGAGGTCCACATATATCAGTATGAACAAGATCCAATATGTCATGAGAATGAGTTGTATTTGAAAGAGGAAAGGGTTTACGATTGTGTTTCCCAAGAGCACAAAATTCACAAATTCCCATATGGGGATGGGCTTTAAGATCCATGCCATAAACAAGATCACGACGTTGAAGATCAAAGAGTTTTGAGAAATCAGCATGAACAAAACGGTGATGCCATACTTTGCAATCATCATCACCTCGAGCAGTGACAACATTTGCTATAGCATCGTTGAGAGAGAGTTCAAACAAATTACCGTTTCGAGGAGCAGTGGCTATAGTCTGTCCATCTTTCTCACTTCGGCATTTGGTATGATCAAATCCAACAAACAGACCAAGATCAACAAGTCTAGCAACTAAAAGAAGATTACGTTTAAGATCTAGTACATGTAATACTCCTGGCAAAATTTGAGTGGAAGAAGATAAGGTACCAAGATATAAGTCTCCAATACCCTTTACTTGACAAGTAGTATCATCAGCAAGATAAACAACACGTTGAGCTGGTAGTGGATGATATTTATGGAGCCACTTAGACTGATATGTCATATTTCCTGTAGCACTAGAATCGACAATAAAAAGTGATCCATCATGTACATGAAGTATTCTGTCTGGATCAACTGAACATAGGACGCAGCTTGTTTCTGGTACAATGTTGTTTCGATGTTCAGTAGCATATGCTTTATTATAATCTGTGTCGAATCGACGCTTATAGCACATATGAGTGGGATGATCACATCGTCCAAAATATTCACAAGAAGAAGAAGAAGAGTCTCTAGATAAACGTGATTTTTTTGTGGTCATATTGTGTTCTACATCATATTGACATGCCCAAAAATCATCTTCAATATGGCCATTTTTGTTGCAGTAAGAACATTGCTTATTAGGAAATTTGAGATGAGAGAAAATATTACCACAACAACCACCTCTGCGGTTTCCTCGTTGAAATGGACGCCTTAGAGCATAAAAAGCACGTTCCATCTGTTGTGACTCAGTCTCCTCTCGTGAAATCATGGCTGTATCGTGACCAGCATTACGACGTTCTTGATGTTGAGAGTATTCAATTAAAGACATGCAGGCTTGGTCGAAATCAAGACCATCTTTATTAGAGAGAATAGTAACAATGTTATCATAAGAAGAGTCCTTCACCGTATTAAGGAGAAGTGTAATCAGTTGCTTTTGTGGAACAGGATCACCGACAGCAGAGCAAGTTGATTAATAATAGATTTGAAAGATTCAATATGTCCCGTCATGGCAGTAACAGATTTCTTCTGAAAGTTTGCAATAACGTACTTCCGTAGGTCGTGCAAAGTAGGCAGTTCATACACATCAAGCAAAAGGGAATCTGTATAGGAAACATTCCAATCTTCAAATATAGGTCCTTCAGTGACAAGCATGTTATCATTATCCGTATCAACAAGCTGAGACGGACAAACACGATTTCCAAGAACAACATCAGAGAGTTCATCGCCTTCAAGAATTAACAACATCTTTGCTTTCCAGCCTAGAAATCCTTGGCCTTGGAAAGGAGGAACAGAACGCTAGCCAGAAGGAAAGCCGTTGACGAGAATAGTCATAGCCATATCTTGTTACGAGAAGACGTATAAGATAAGATTGCAGAATCTGCACACCATATATGGTGAAGGCCGCAATTGAGAATGAGAGAAAAATGAGGACTACGTTCTGTCAACAATAAACACAACAAGGATGCTCAAGGAACATCCAAAGATCTGAGAGACGTCACCCAACAAAGGCAGGGTAAATGAGGCATTAATAATAAAAGAGTCCTCAAAATAGAGTGGCCTGAGACGCAAGATTGATGGCCACAATACGAATAGAAAAAAACTAAATTTTCCTGAAAAAGTTAACGCCAAAATTAGAAAAACGATCGTGGACGCTTCACGAAGAAGTACGACGAAGAAAGCTGCGTCAAGCTCAATTGCAGTAAGAACAACATAACTTTCTGCTGCGAACTCCGATTGACACACACCTAGAACTCAAATCAAAGAGCTCGAGGAGACAAACATGTTTTGGATGAAAAAAGCCATTGTACTTTTCCCGTTTCTCCAAATTTTGAGTAGAAGACCCCCAAAAATTGAGATGAAGTTCAGGGTGTCATCAACAAGAAAACATAATCAACGATTAGATTGATTAGCAATAAACACCACACAAAACACTAATCATATTCTTCTTAACACAAAACAACCACAATTAACAAGAATCAACGCTCAAAAATAAAATATGTAACAATTTTGAATCTTACATACGAATTGCATACACATACTATTTTGTCACCATGAATTGAATAGGCGCGTGATCGTTACCGCTATGATACTATGTCGAGATGTAGAGAGAAAGAGAGAGAGACGAGACAAGAGACACACCATATAGGCTCCCAAAGACTTATTCATATTGAGGACAAGATACAAATATATAGGTGAGACCAAGTTGAGTAGAGTGAGCCATATATAGCTCCAACACAAAGAAGGCTAGTGGCTTGCACATTATGATAATAAGAAGGTATGCTAATTGTGTTCTCTGGGTATGCTAGTTAGCATAAATGTTATGCTAATTAGCATACTTTTTATGCTAGTTAGCATAAACAATGTGCTAAATAGCATACCTTTTGTTGGTTTTCAAGAAGAAGATATGGTAGCTTCCTATAAACTGTGTATGCTAATGCTAATTAGAATACTATTTATGCTGATTAACATAAACTTATATATGCTAGTTAACATAAACAATATGCTAATTAGCATAACTTTGTTGGTTTTCAAGAAGAAGAGATGGTATCTTTTTGTATATTGTGTATTCTACTTAGTATACTATGTTGTAAGTGGAATGCTAATTACCATACTGTTTATGCCAACTGGCATAATTAGTATGCTATGGCAGCTTTTTGTATACTGTGTGTGCTAATTAGCATACCTTTGCGGATTTCCAACGATAATGTATACAGATTCAATGTTTACATGACAAAAAAGAATGCCAACAATACACATAGTATTGTCTTCAAAAAAAGAATAGTATAGGGTCTGATCATTATTATTTGAAGTGAATGTCGGAATAGTTATTACAAACATTGGAAAGGCAATTTACAAATTTCCCTCATAATGTTATGAAACTGCAAAGAGCCTCCTACTTTGGATAAGATCGTGGTTTAGCACGCTTGTACACTCGCTTTTGCCCAATTCCCATTTGCTTCTTTGTTTGCTGAGTTTTGGGATCTTGCTCTCTTTCTTCTTCTTACTAAGCTTTTGGTTCTTGCAACTCTCTTTCTGATTCTTCTTGCTGCTGTTTCTCTAATTTTTCCCTCTGTAGCCTCATTGTGCTTGTGCATTTCTAATGCTAGCTTCCTGATCAATTCTTGTGAAAACAAAACTGGGATAGTATCAAATGAATTTTGAGTTGTATACGTTGCACAATCCTCTGATTGCAGCTATCAAAATAGCCAACTGGTGGAATTAGGGTTGTAGAGAAATGCACACAAATTGGAGAAGACAAAGGAAGCTCAAGGCACACAACTGAGAGTGTGATACTTAGTGTGCAATGGAGATATAGATAGCCCTAGAGTGATGGGCGTATATACAATACATGGGGGGGAAAACCTCCTAAAGAAGAAAAAATGGCCCGGCGGTCCTAGTGTGTTCACACACATCACTACCATATGTATATGCTAACAAATCCATCCTAGAGTGATGTGGTAAACGAGAACTGGCACATGTGTAAAGGGAAGCTCCATGCCGTGAGGACATGATCAATCCACAAAGGGGACTAGGCCCAAAGCTTTGTGGAAAACCTCGAGCTTCTCACAAGACAATGCCTTTGTGAAAAGATTTGCAGGGTTGTCCTGCATTCCCCCATAAGCCAAGTTGATCTCTCCTACTGAGAGACTCTCCCTAACATAGTGTTAATGCACCTCAATGTGCTTTGTGAGAGCATGAAAAATTGGGCTCCTTGCAACTGCCAATGCACTCTGACTATCAATGTAGATAGTGTTGGCAGTGTCCTGTCCAAGACCCAAATCAGCCATACGACTTTTGAGCCATATACACTCAACCGTAGCTGTGAAGACTACCCTATAGTCAACCTCACAACTTGAAGTGGCCATACTAGGTTGCTTCTTAGTCAACCATGACATACACGAACTGCCAACCACTTGTGGACACTCACGTGTCAAAACAATCAACCCCAATCTGAATCCTAAAAAGGATGTAAATCTGGCGGCAATGATCCCCCCTTGGGATAAAACAAGCCAAGATGTAAAGTGCCACTAAGGTAGCGGAAAATCATCTTGATATCCTGCCAATGCTTAGACCTTGGGCTATGCATAAATCTGATGAACTGTGAGACTACAAGCTAAATATCTGGCCTCGTGTTGCATACATAAATGAGGCATCCAATAGCAGTTTGGTAAAGAGTGACATCAACAGGATCACGAGCGTCATGAAGACTCAATTTAAAACTTGTTTCCATGGGAGTGGCAATCGGTTTGCTAAATATCTGGCCTCGTGTTGCATACATAAATGAAGCATCCAACAACAGTTTGGTAAAGAGTGACATCAGTAGGATCACGAGCGTCATGAAGACTCAATTTCAAACTTGTTTCCATCGGAGTGGCAATTGGTTTGCAATCATCAAGTCCAAACTTACATAGCAATGTCTCTATGTTACTTTTGTAACACAAGGCAATAACACCATCATACTGCTTAAAATGTATACCCAAGTAATGATACAACAATCCCAAATCTTTCATCTTAAAAGTAGCACTAAAATCAGCCTTAAATTTAGTAATATGTCTCTCGTTTGGTCCAGTGATCAGCAAATCATCTACATAAAGAACCACAATGAGAAGTACATCACCCTCACGCTTTACATACAATGTGCTTTTTGCTGGACTTTTATGAAAGCCTCGTTTGACCAAACGAGTGTCAGCTTTCTCATACCAGCACGAGGAGATTGCTTCAACCCATACAAAGCCTTCTTACATCTGCACACTTTGTCTTCTTGTCCTTTTATGAAAAAATTGTGAGGTTGTGTTACATAAGCTTTTTCAAACATGTCACTAAACAAGAAAGCAGTAACAATGTCTGATTGATGTACATCCCAATGAAAATGAGCCGCCAATGCACATAGAAAATGCATAGTAACCATACGAAAAGTGGGAGAAAAAGTCTTCTCATAATCTATGCCTTTTTGTTGTGCATAACCCTTTGCAACAAGTTGAGCCTTATGGCAATCTCTCACTATCTAGCTTGCATTTCAACTTGTAAACCCACATCATACTAATGGACTTTTTTCCAAGAGGAAAATCACATAAAGTCCATGTGTCATTTTCTAAAGTGCATCATATTTTGATTACACGACAGCCATCCAATTTTTTGAATTCTGTGTTTCAGCAAAAGACAGATATTTCTCAACATCATGTAAGCTAGACAGAGCCAAAGAATAACAATCGGATGCATAAGATGCATGGTTAGAGCCTGAACGCATAGGACTAGAGAAAGGTGCATCCAATTTACTATCACGCAATGTATGCACCTGCCATTTTGGCATACCCCTAGGCTACTCATTTTTCAGACCTTTCCTTATCAAGTACATCATGTACATCTACATCAATAATAGGGTGATATGTGCTGTACATTTTTCCTCATTGGAATTTACATTCAAACTTCCACCACTGAAAAGAGGCAACAAAGTGTCATAAATGTCATGTGAGCTTACATTATTGTCCCTAGTACATGACAGCAAGGGTTGAACAAAATCTTCCACATACACTATATCTCATGAAACCAGAATACTCTTTGTTTGCGGATGATACAATGTGCTACCTTTGCTTTCAGCACTATAACCAACAAAAATGCATTTGAAATCCTTATCATCCAATCTATGTTAATGGCACCAGAGCATATGCTAAACATTGAAAAACAAGCATGTACTCAATAGAAGGCTTTCTATTATTCCACGCTTCATATAGAGTAACAGACTGCAAAGATTTTTTAGGACACTTGTTAAGTACATAAGTGGCACACATGATGGACTCAAGCCAAAAAGAATGCGCGGCAAAGCTTGCCTTTTGACCATACATGCTGCAAACGGAAGGCGCGGTTGCCCTGCAAAATATGTAATATAACACGTTGCAATCCATGAAAATCACAAATCATCATACCTGGGACAACCCATAGCATGTATACAACGCCGTACTCAAATAGAGAGAGACATAGAGCGATAGAGAGAGAAGAGAGCACATGCAGGCGCACCTCCTAGAGCAGAGTGCTACGCCCGCATGGTGAGAGAGGAGGGAGGAGAGAAGAGAAGAGAAGAAGACAAAAGCACTGGGTGCAATCTCCCCACGTGCAAGAGTGAATATTTTCCTCTTGCACGTATTTATTTATAGATTTCTTGAATGCCCAAAAATGAGTACAAACTGGCCGGCCGGTCATAAATGGCCAAAGCTTATAAAAGAGCACTTGAATAAATATACATAAAATGTAATATCCTTTTGCAATAGCCTAACTCGTTCAAGTCTTTTTCACCTGTCAGAGATGTAATAAATAATAACATATCAATTCCATAACATATCCGTTGGAAAGCAGCTGTCCTCAGTTGCGAAGATAAAAATCTGCAAACAATACTTCTCAAAAACAATGATTAGAAATCTGTAAACAATACTTGCTACAGCCGGAAGCTTGACTGTCCTGCAAAATACTAGAAGTAGCCCATAACAAGACATAAAAAAATAAATCTACGTACTTGCCGAATCGTACAAATCCATAATCAAGCACAACACAAATAGATAGAGACAGAGAGCGGGAGAGAGCAAGAGAGCGCGTGCCGACGCACCTCCTAGAGCGGAGTGCTACTTCAGCACGAGGAGAGAGAAGAGGGAAGAGGAGAGAAGAACAACGCAAACACTGGGTGCAATCTCCCCCCGTGCAAGAGTGACCATTTCCCTCTTGCGTATTTCATTTATAGATTTCTTGAATGGTCAATGTGAGTACAAACTAGCCGGACGGTCATAAATGGCCAAAGCTCATAAAAGAGCACTTGAATAACAAAATGTACAATGTATATATTTTCATTCGTATAGGCCTAGCTCAATCCAGTCTTTTCCATCTGTCACAGTTGCAATAAATAATAAAATATCAATTCCATAACATACCTCTCTGTTGGAAAGCAACTGTCCTCAGTTGCGAAGATAAAAATCTACAAACAATACTTGCCAAAAACAATGATTAGAAATTTGTATCAAAAAGTAACAAAATTCATAAAACTAGACAACATTTCTTATGCCTACGTCATCCACATACTACCGATTCTAGTGTCGCATACCACTAGAATAAGCAGTATATGTCATACCCTAATGAATCAGGATATCATTGGTCACACTCATCGGGTCAATCTCATAAATTTCAAGTCCCATCACATAAACACTGCCGTGACAAAATGATCCATCAGATACAGAATTTCCAATCCAATTCCAATTTCACAATATATGTCCAAATCCAAATCACTTTCATTATGTACCCGGGTAACAAAATCATACCATTTACAGTGGTGGCCAGCCACTGCAGCATGACTTTGTGAGTGGTGTTGCCTCAATCGGGGAATCTACACCAATAAGACGTGCTACCTAAATTGGCTAATCTGCACTAATGCTGCCTAAATCAACGAATCTGCATTTGATACTGTTTAAAAATCATGAATCTTCAATTTATCAATGTGCTACCTAAATCTCCAAAAAAATACTTGTCAAAAACTTATACCAAATGCAGATTCACTGATTTAGGCAGCACTAGTGCACATTCCCCGATTTAGGCAGCACGTCTCAATGGTGTAGATTCTCCGTTTGAGGCAACACCAATCACAAAATCATGTTGCAGTGGCTGGCCACCACTGTAATTGGTATGATTTTGTTACCCGGGTATAGAAAATGAACGATATTTTGGATTTAGATTTGGATTGGGAATTGGTAGATGTGAATGATTTTCTGTCATGACAGTATTTATGAAATAGGATTTGAGATTGATGAGAAATGATTATTGAATGATGAGTGTGACCAATGATATTCTGATTCATCAAGGTATGACATATACTGCTTATTCTAGTGGTATGGGACACTAGAATAGGTAATATGTGGATGACGGCAGGTATAAGCTGATGTTGTTTACTTTCATAAATTTTTCTTTTATTATGTGATGTTTTTGACACAACATAGTAATCACTGTTTTTTACAAGTATTGTTTTGCAGATTTTTATCTTTGCAACTGAGGACAATTGCTTTCCAACCGAGAGATCAGTAAATTGGCACATGCTGGACAATAAGGCGATAGCAGTTATTTGGAATAAAACTTCCACCATTGTATTTTCTATGGCAAGCCTTAGTATTTATGGTTTAGTTATAAGTTGAGATGTAGACATCTATTAATTGTTACATTGAGCTCTTTATGAGCCATAACTATTTTATGTCCGAGTGTGAACTGGATGTAACTCAATTTTGAGCATGAAAGTTTCTATAAATTAAATATGTGCAAGCGGGACATCCTCACTCTTGCATGGGGGGAGATTCCACCCAGTGTCTGCGTTATTCTTCTCCTCTCCTCTCTTCTCTCTCTCTCGCCGTGACAGTGTAGCTGTAAGGTCTCTACTTTCAAATTGCACACAAGTTCTATTACGCATTTATATTTTTTTGAACCATCACTCCTTATTTAAGATATTCGAGTTCAAATTATGAATCGTAGGTTGAGAAAACCTGGAAATTAAAATTTACGCTACAAAATTCTGACATGTTTAGCTATATGAATCACTAACTAACTTATTGCAAGACTTTTTTACTGATTGTAGAATTTTCTTTTACTACTGTAAAGTTAATATAAGACTATAAAGTTTAACTTAAAAATGTAAAGTAAATTATCATTAAGGAAATAAATAAAATAATTATAAAGACAAAATAATACACAGGGATGACAAATGAAGGCACATGGATCACATAGGAGGGGACAAAGTGGGACACACTGTCACATGAAAAAGGAGAGGCTACTCTTGACTAATCTTAATGAGGGGGGGCTTGTGTGGACTTATCTTTTGATGATAATGACAAAGTGGTCAAGCTCATGGGTACCACAAGGGTACCAAAAACGCGGGTATGATTTTTGGAAAAAAATAAAAAAATAAAAAAATAATTTTTTTTGAAAAAAAAGTTGGACGTTTTTCTTTCTGCTATAAATAGAGCATCCATGCTCACACTTTAGAAATAAAGATTGCCTCTATAGCGCACACGAAGTGCTGCCACTTCTCTTAGAGAGAAGGCGTCCACAAACCACTAAGAGAGCAAAAACTCTAGTGGACTAATAAAGTGCGTATTAATTGAGCATTCAATTAGTTTTAAGAAGGATATACTCTAATCTCTCTAATAGATTAGTAAGATTCAATTAGTTATGTGTGTGTGTGCTATCTATTACTCTAATCTTTCTAATGGATAGTAAGATTCAATTAACTTTAGAAAAGTTGTATGTGTATGTTTTCTCTTACTCTAATCTCTATAAGTATACCTACTCTCTCTAGTTAGTACATCTTCACTATTAACTTATATATTGTTAATTGAAAGTTAATACATAAGAGAACTCATCATATTCTTATTATACATGATGAAATTCTCATTCACCAATGTTATTGTTAATTAGGTTAAATAGAATTTTGAATAATACTAAAAATTGATTTAGTTGAAGTATAGAATTGAAGTTAGAATTGGATTAGAAATGTCATGCATAAAAGTAATGCATTCCAAAACTTTCACTCGTAATTTACACACTTAATTTTCTATTAATTAAGATTAGCAAATATTTGATGTATAGAAATTAGATGTAGAACAACAACACTAAGTGTGAATCCGAGTTGGCGAGGGTTCAAATTACAGACTCTCTTTGAAAACAAGGAGATTAATAGGGAAATTGACCATTTAAAGTTCTAAGTGTATAACATAAGTGTAGTACAAAAAAATGGCTCCAAAGCATGCTTGAACATAAGGCGCTAATGATCATGAAACCGGTACAAGTAACGGTGGAACTCCTGCGAAACATGCTATGTCTCCACCAATCGGACCAATCGAAGCTATGGTACATGTTAGTATTGCAGTTTCAAGTTATGCATCATTGCATATGCGAGACCATAGGAATATATTATTTACCTTATGAAAAGAAAACACGGACCGAAACCACGGGGCTTAACCCCAAGAAACTCGTCATATGTTTGACAAGAAGGAAAGATTGTCTAGTTAAACTAGTTGCTATAGGAAAGAATGTTTGTCCAAAACCCTCGGTATGGTTTCTCTCAAGTCTCTCTACTTATTAGCGCTAGTATTATGTGGCAGTTGCCGAGGCGTGAGATGACGCCCACGATGGCAGCGGTGATGTTGTGGTTGGAGTACACCCAGATTAGCCTAGCTGGATACTCCGGTTTTGTTTTGCCGTGGTGTGAGGATGACGCCCAGATTGGCACCGTTGTTGCTGTGACGGGAGTACGTCCAGATTAGCACAACGAATACTTGTCGAGCAGTATAGGACGCTCATGAGGACAAGGGTTTTTATGAATAATGTATACATCGATCGGACATAATAGCACCAGTAGAAATTCTTGAGGGAACCTAATCCAAGGGTTGTTGGTTTAAAATTGGACGACTTCTTGTTTGACAATTGTTTGTAATACTGTTTGAAAAGCTGTTTTAACGAACCAGTATCATAAATAAAGTAAAGGAACATGAATGTTTAAACAGTGTGGTAGTAATTAGATAACAAAAGAAGGATGAGTGTGGTGTGGAAAGTGGAGGAATGATACCCCGACGGTATCATTCTATGGACGGGTGGACCCGACGAGTCGGGTAACTTTCCAACGCTAGATTTTTTTTTTAGTCATAAATCTTAAAAGAGACAAACCTTGGCGGCTGTGCTTCTGAAACATGGAGAAAAAAGCGCACAGGTTGGTCACTCTAAGATTTATACTTTTAGGTATAATTGATTATAGATAGTTTTTAGATAGGGTTATGGTGGTCACGCTCCGCCATAGTGAGATAGGACCAATCCTTCACTACCGGCTCATGCCCGTGGCTACGTAGTAGCTAAGGCAATGTCCGTTGGTTTTTCCTTATCAGGATTAGAGACCTATCAAAGGTACTCCGTTCCTCTCGACAAGGGGCAGGGACCTCACAGTAGCACTCCGCTCTAGGAGGTGCGCATGCGCGTGCGCTATCTTGATCTTTGTCTCTCTCTGTTAATGTACAACATGGATTATGCATTGTGGGATTCGAGGTATGCAGATTTGTTCATTTCATGGCTTGTAGTATGTTATTTTTGCTATTTTGCAGGGCTCACGACGTTTCCGTCTCTAGCAATACATCAAGCCATTTTCATAAGTGACTGTTTAGGCATGTAAGGCACTGTACATTGGTGTTTTATCCCACGACTAGCTAGAAATGCATTAAATTCATGAGACATATACTACCCCCCTCGATCGGAACGGAGGGTGCCCATAATACATTTCAAGACATTTTTAGCCATAGCCAAAAATTGTTTGAAGCACATAAAAACTTTGAACTTCGCTTTAAGCATAAATACCTATGCATGCCTGGAGTAATCATCAATGAATGTCATGAAGTACAGGTAATTGCCAAAGGATGCAGTTTTCATGGGCCCACAAACATCACTATGCACAAGCTACAACCTGCATGTGGCCCTAACTAAACCATTCTTTGGAAATTGAGAACACTACATTTTATGCAAAATATAGCCTTTACAAACATGTTTTCCAGGTGATTCAAGAGGCGGGAAAGAAGCAACCATATTAGATTTTTGCAAGCGCAGCAAACTGGCAAAATTTAGATACCCAAAACATGCATGCCATAGTTTTGCATCTGAAATAGCCGTCGAATCTACAAATGCATTTGAAATTTTTTTTCCACAATTGTCATACAGAGTGAGCTTATATATCCCACAACATAGAAGGCTAGATGCAGCAATTTCATCAGCAAAACTAAGATCATGAACTATACATCTGTCATCCACAAATTTGACTACAAGTCCAATTCTAGCAAGTGCAAATACAGGCAAAAGATTCTTCCTAATCCCAGGTACATAAAGTGCATCAACAAGTGTGAAAGAACTGCCATTTGCAACAGTAAGCACAATCTTTTGAACCCCCTAAATCGGAGAAGAGGCATTGTTGGCACAAGTGACTCAGTTCCCATTAGCAGCATACTCAAGAGAGTGAACAATTCACCATGTGAGGTAATTTGCTTTGTAGCTCCACTGTCAAAATACCACACATGTGAATTTGCAGCAAAACTCACATGCATGCATCATGGACAACAGGATTGTAAGTACACTCTGCGCTAAAAACCCATTCTACATCAACATTAGCATCACAATCTCCTTTCACAGAAGAGTCAACAATGGCTCCATTTGTAGTGAAACCAGCATTTGCAGTGGAACCACCCTCTTCCTTCTTAGCCTATTTGGCCTTCAACTTAGGACACTGCTTGATCAAGTTATCATTAGCTTTACAATAATAGCAACACATCTTCTTTTCGCCCTTATCACCAAAATTTTCATATGAATTGCTACAAGCAGAAGCATTAGGAACAGAAGTTTTTCCACTCTTAGCAGAACAATAAGAAGTGGTTGCAGTGTTGTTACCACCCTTTCTTTGAGAAGCAATAAAAGACTGTTCAACTCCACGTTGCCTAGTCCTATTTTTTTTGGAAAGTGACTCTTGCAACAACAATGTGCATAATGCATCAAACTTGACAACTTCAAGATTTCCTTGGGCATAAGTCTCCATGTACTAGCAAAAGTCTGGTAAGAATTTGGTAAGGCATTGACAACACTCTGCACAAGGGAACTGTCTAAAATGACTTCACCTGTAGAATTAAGTTGCCCATTGATATCCTTGAAACTAGGAAGGGAAGTGTCCATATCATCTTCCTCATGCATAATCCTTGATTTTAGCTCTTTACGCATCATGGCAATTTTAGCCTCATTGCGGCTTGCATACAGACCTACTAGAACATCCCAAGCCTGTTTTGCAAATGGTCTAAGCCCAAGATTATGCAACCTGCTCTGATACCAATTGTTGGAATTAGGGTTGCAGAGAAACACATACAACTCCGAGAAGACAAAGGAAGCTCAAGGCCTACAATTGAGAGTGTGGTACTTAGTGTGCAATGTAAAGATAGATAGCCCTAGAGTGATGGGTGTATATACAATGCATGGGGGGAAAAACCTCCTAAAGAGGAAAAAAATGCATTGGCAGTCCTAGTGTTCCACACACATCACTACCACATGTATATGGTAACACGAGCTGCTCAAAGTGTCTATCAAGAAGTTTTGTGTTGTCCTTTGGTCTGGTCCTCTATCTTAGGAGTAACAAGCCAACTTTCTTCAAAGTTCTGGTGCACTGTGTACATACTATCGTCAATAATTATACTATTTTGGGCCCCAAAGTTGCAGTTCTTCCAAAAAAAATAGAAATCCTTGAAGAATATAGGCTTATTGTATATTTGCAAGGCTGGTAACTACAATGATTCTGTGCATTTACTTTAGGTGCCATGTTGGTGCTCCATATATACACATGGAAAAATATGAGGCATCAATCCAAAAAATTGTCGTTGTAGCTCCACTGTCAAAATACCACACATGTGAATTTGCAGCAAAACTGACATGGATGCATCATGGACAACAGGATTGTAAGTACACTCTGCGCTAAAAACCCATTCTACATCAACATTAGCATCACAATATCCTTTCACAGAAGAGTCAACAATGGCTCCATTTGTAGTGAAACCAGCATTTGCAGTGGAACCACCCTCTTCCTTCTTAGCCTATTTGGCCTTCAACTTAGGACATTGCTTGATCAAGTGATCATTAGCTTTACAATAATAGCAACGCATCTTCTTTTCGCCCTTATCACCAAAATTTTCATATGAATTGCTACAAGCAGAAGCATTAGGAACAGAAGTTTTTCCACTCTTAGCAGAACAATAAGAAGTGGTTGCAGTGTTGTTATCACCCTTTCTTTGAGAAGCAATAAAAGACTGTTCAACTCCACGTTGCCTAGTCCTATTTTTTTTGGAAAGTGACTTTTGCAACAACAATGTGCATAATGCATCAAACTTGAAAACTTCAAGATTTCCTTGGGCATAAGTCTCCATGTACTAGCAAAAGTCTGGTAAGAATTTGGTAAGGCATCGACAACACTCTGCACAAGGGAACTGTCTAAAATGACTTCACCTGTAGAATTAAGTTGCTCATTGATATCCTTGACACTAGGAAGGGAAGTGTCCATATCATCTTCCTCATGCGTAATCCTCGATTTTAGCTCTTTACGCATCATGGCAATTTTAGCCTCATTGCGGCTTGCATACAGACCTACTAGAATATCCCAAGCCTGTTTTGCAGATTTCACTGAACAAATGTGAGGAGCAACGGTGCACATCACAAACAACACAATCAACACATGAGCCTGCGCATCCTTTACATCCCAACAAGCTTGTTTTGTCATAGGCAAAACAACTCTAATAGCAACAATCCGTGCAGCAAGACCTGCAACATACTCAACATCGCCTACATCCTCAGAAACAAGACGTACATCTGACAGTGGAAGAATACTACTCCAAATTTGTAACTCTTAGGCACTATGCTCTGCCAATGACCTCAGATCAACAAGTAGCCCGTTTCTGCCAAGGACTAAATGCTCCTTTAAATACTCGTCTAGAAGCCATGAGGCCTGTAAATTTGCAAGATGCTCTTTTAAGAGCTAAACCCTTAGCTAAAGAGATGTCAAACTCTCAAAGGGTACGGAATGGAAATTTAAGCAATGCTAGAAGGAGAGGACGGTCTATGATGTGGAACCAAAGGCAAGTTCACCCAGTTCACCAAACTCATCCAATAGTTGCAGCTTCAGCAAATGGAGCTCAAAATGCAGGTCTTAGATGCTATGAATGCAACGAGCTAGGACATTTCAGGAATGTATGTCCTAGTCGAGTCTCCACAACAAATACACCTACTCAAGCTATAGGATGAGGACAAATAATAAATCGTGGAGGAAGAAATGGAGGACGAGGTCGAGGGCGTGGAATGGCTGCCAGAGTCAATACTATCATAGGAGAAACAACATTGGGAGAAGAACAAGAGGAAAGAGAAACTCTACATGCTGCAATTGATAACCCAGGAGCAAGACAACAATATGCTGTCATTCAAACACCTGCAAATCACCAAGGTGAAAAATTTGAGCTTCTTATGATTGTGGTAGTACTCATTCTTTCTTGTCACCTAAATGTTTAAGGAGGTTAGGACTTAATCAACACCCTGCAAGAAAGATGAGAGTTGAATTAGCCAATGGAAAGGAGGTGTTATCTCAGTACACTGTGGGAAAAATAGATTTCAAGTTGGGAGAATACTCTACTTCTGCTAATTTTCGAATCTTACCCATAGGAATCTATGACGGAATTCTTGGAATGGATTGGTTAGCCAGTCATAATGCCAATATCCATTGTTCCCAAGGAAGTGTTACTCACTATTCAAGGCCAGAAAGGTCGACCAAAAGCTTACTTGGTCAAAGCTAATCGTCTTTTGAAAGGGTTATGCAACATGAGCGAATGGATTTCTTTTCATCTCTGTTGTGTTCGTTTATGTCATCCAGGGTGCTCGGAGGGGCAGCACATATCTCGTCCCAAGGATCTTCCAAAATCTCTTCCAGGCCATATTTTCTCTTTAATTTCACTTTGTTTTCAAAACCCTACAGGGGGCTATCATCATCGACATCTTGCGCAGTCAGCCCATTGTCAGTCGTGAAACCTTCCTCTTGATCACTCCTACCTTCCTCTTGCACACTCCTAACTGTTTCCTCTGAGACGCTTGTTTGATCATCTATAGGGGGCTTGGGTTTGGGATGAGTAATAATGACAAAATCTTCATCATCATCATTTGTTTCTTTACCATCTGAAGCAACCTCATGCATTGTCACATGTTGTGGCATTACATCTATCCTTTCACGATCTCCATCCAGCTCATCAGATTCATCATTAGAGAGCTTCTCTTCTATCCTTTGATTGATAGGTGTCTTGTCTGGTTTGCATCCTCCATCATTGATACCTGTGTATTCTATTCACCTATTAATTTTCATTGATACCATTATGATTGCTTTTATGCATAGTGTGACAAGTAGCATTCCATGTATGGTAGGTATCTATATTTTGTAAACATTCATATTGTCTATCCTAACTATGCTAACTAGTTTACAAAGTGTGCTAACCACCATGATCAATATGCTAACTAGCATTCAAAATATGCTAACAAGGAAGTGTGAATATAGTGTATGCTAACTAGCAGAGAATGTATGCTAGTTATCATACCTGCTATGTTAATTAGAATACATGGTATGCTAATTAGCATACACAGTTGTATGCTAGTATAGATGGTATGCTAGCTAGAAAATAAGTTATGGTAATTAACATAACATCTCTGCTAATTAGCATACCATCTTTGCTGGTTAGCATACTATGCATGCTAACTAAAATACACATTATGATGACTAGCAAAGAGGTATGCTAACAAGCATACACATCATGCTAGCTAGCTCAAAATGTATGGTAACTAGCATAGAGATATTCTAACAAGCATACACATTATGCCAGCTAGCAAAGAAGGTATGCTAACTAAACTTTGAAACCTTGTTAGCATGCACCAAATGCTAGCTAGCATACAAGGTATGCTAGTTAACATATTGAGTATGCTAATTATCATATCTTGCTTTCTAGTTATCATACTTGCATGCTAACCAATGACCATCATACACAATGTTCTAATTAGCATAAAAAGTATGCTAATTAGCAGAGACGTTATGTTAATTAGCTATTATGCTAATTAGCCCTATTAGCTATTATGCTAATTAGCATACTTTTTATGCTAATTAGAACACTGTGTATGATGGTTAGCATGCAAATATGATAACTAGAAAAACAGGTATGCTTATGCATACTAATTAGAATAACTTTTTTCTAATTAGCATACTTGCATGCTAGCCATCATACACAGTGTTCTAATTAGCATAAAAAGTATGCTAATTAGCATACTTTTTGTGCTAATTAGCATACTTGCATGCTAGCCATCGTACACAATGTTCTAATTAGCATAAAAAGTATGCTAATTAGCATACTTTTTGTGCTAATTAGCATACCTTGTTTGCTAGTTAGCACACTGTGCACTAATTAGCATATTTAATATGTTGATTAGCATACTTTGTTTCTAATTGGGAAACTCTCTATGCTAGTTAGCATGCATAGTTTGTTAACTAGCATAGAAGGAACGCTTATTAGCAAACACAATATGCTAACTAGTATACAAAAAATGCCAACTAGTGTTCACAATATGTTATCTAGGATAACTAGTTGTGCTAAGGAGCATACACAGTATGCTTACCACACCATGACAATGTATGCTAGCTAGCATAACTAGGTTGTCCAACTACCCTACACAATATGCTAGCCACCATAACCTCTTAGCTAACTAGAATACCTTCTATACTAACTAGCATACACAGGGCTAGTGTAGGAATCAAGGTTGGATAATTGTTCCTTAACATTATCTTACCAGAAATCTGTGTGATTGGAATTCCCTGCCCTGTGAACTTGCCACCCTATTTAGCTGGTATCCTCTGCTAGCAGATGGAAGCTCTACATCGGTCCCTAAGGAGCATGCAGCAACAAAGCAGATTAGGTGATAGGTATGATCACATGGCATTTTGACCATTGCACTGATTTCATGTACTTCTAGTGGCAGACCACATACAATACACACGTTTCTTGTTGTCCCATGGCATACCCCTCCGATACACTCTGTAAAAGTGTCCATAGCTATCTTGCATAGGACACTACGGATAAAGGATCATTGTATCATCCTACTTATCTACATGAGCAGCTGCAATTGACTATCGTTGGAGTGCACTTTCGCTTCCTGCACCTCCATGTTAATCTACAAACCAATCAAAACATAAGCATGGTAAGTACATAGGATACTTGTGCACATATTCAAAACATAAGGTTCAATCACAAAAACCATCGACGCTTACACAAAGACAGGTTATGTCAATATCAACAGCAGTGGGGGTGTCCTCACTGTGAGGAAACCCCAAACCATCCGGTGTCTCTTTCAGTGTCTTGATCTTTATCTTGAGCTCTGTTTCTCTCCTTGCATCTACACTATCATGAATGGGGCCTAAACACCACAATTCATTCTCAACATCACGAAGCTTCTATCTCATAGCAAGTACTACAAGGCTGACCATATCATGGCTTTCTTTCAAGGCCCTTGCAACTTCAGGATCCTGACATGCATGCCTGAGCTGCTATTTAGCATTCTGCAGTTGATTTATGAGATGGACACTTGCACTCATGATGTGTTGAAAATCAGAGAGCCCAAAATATGACATGCTTGTTGTCACTTTGTGAGAGCTGTTAATAGAGAGGGGTGTTGCCCTGACAACAGAAACAATGTTCAGAGCTACTTGGCTAGCGCAATCGTCCTTTGATTTTGCAAAGCCCTCCTGTGTTTTTTGACTGGCAGGGTGGGTATTACGCACCCTCCACTTTTCAACATGGTCATCGTATTATCCTTTTTCGTGAAGGTCCTGCAAATGCTAGACAACAAACTCAGCCCAATTGAACTGCATGATTGAGCCACTTGCAATTTCCACTGGAATGAATTGTTTTTCAAAACCCTTCACAAAAGTCAAATTAATTTTCATGTTGGTGGGAGCCTTCCAGTACACCCTGTAGTGCAACTAAAGTACTTGGTCGTACATGTTTCTACAAATGCTATTGTATTTGAAGCAATATTTGTTGTAATCCTTCGCCTCTTTGAATACACTGAACCACTCCATGTCTGTAATCTGCTCCCACTTCACCAATTTGGGGTCGACATTGTCCATGGAGAGGCCATGGACAACATTAAACTCTTATGCTATTACACAAAACTTCTCCTACAATGGGATGTTCAGCTTGGTTGCTTTCCATTGGCCTGCACACCACACAGGATTATAAGATTAAAACCTTACAGAAACCCCTTAGAATAGGTCTGTCAAGTAATTTCTACACAGGAAATTACGTGGGCTCTCCTTAGATGCAATCATGTAACCATGCACCTTGAATGCCTAAGGCAATGCACAAGCACCTGATCAATGTGAGAGAATCCGCAACAAGATTTCAGCCAATGGCTACTGCAAAAACAAGCATTTAATCTGAATGCATAGTCGTTTT
Organism: Adiantum capillus-veneris; assembly: GCF_014529385.1. Classification (NCBI taxonomy): domain Eukaryota; kingdom Viridiplantae; phylum Streptophyta; class Polypodiopsida; order Polypodiales; family Pteridaceae; genus Adiantum; species Adiantum capillus-veneris. The sequence continues at coordinate 137,443,705 of NC_140940.1, read as the reverse complement.
TGTTGATTGCAGCATATGCTTAGCAACACAATTTTCTCATGGGTGAGAGGATTCACTAATAGGTTAGTAGTCGGGGCATGCTGGAGAAATGTGTCATGCTTTGCTTGATTTACAACTTCCAAATGTGGCACCCTCATTTGGGGGGGGGGGGGGGGGGGAGAGAGAGAGAGAGAGAGAGAGAGAGAGAGAGAGAGAGAGAGAGAGAGAGAGAGAGAGAGAGAGAGAGAGAGAGTACCTGAGTCCTGCTTCCCCTTCCCTGCATGCATGTACTTTGACATTGGGGATCCTTGGGAATTAGAAGCCTTCAACCTTTTGCAGGACAAAGGAAAAGCAACAGAACCTTTGCCCCTTGACTTCCTGCTTGGTGGAGTGCAGTTAAGATTGTTGTCAGAGGTGGCTAGCTCGAGTGGTGAGCTATCCTCCATTTGAGCTGAATGCTGGCCTCCAACTGCATAACTTCTTACAGCTCTCAATCGCTTTTCTCCCTCTCTCTGGCCTCTGGCCCCTGCATCTTGCTTCCCTCCATACTTCATGACTACACCACTACCTCTTGTAGCAACTGAGCTTAACAGTTTAAGTTTAAAATATTACGATTCATTTTTTTGAAGTCCAAGTATACACTTTGCATAGTTCATGATGGTGGCCCACACACTTGAAAAAACATGACTATTGTTATGCTTATAAGATGCGCTTGTTGGAATATGTTAACTAGCAAAAAAAGTGCAACGTGTTAACATGCTTTCACCCAGGTACAATGGTCATTCTGGGACAATCCAATGTCTCAATTAACGTAGATGAGAATGACTACCTACATCAATTCCACATCATGGTAGATATGGATCTCAATGAAGAAATTATTTTAGGAGTTTCATGAATGTGCACTTACAAAGTAGTTCGAGACTAGTAGGATGACACTCTAAAGTACAAATCTTAAGTGCTTAGCCTGTGTTACACCCTTGGCCCAAATGGATCACATTTGGAATGTATAGTCTTAGGTAGGAGAATTGGAGCAAGAGGAGCCAAACTCAGTTGTCCGACTGCAATAGTCTACAAGCATCCTTGAGGGAAAGGTTAAGAAAGTCTCCGTAAAACAGAAAATCATGGTAACAAAACCATAGTATATTTGGATACCCAAAGACTTGCTTCTTGATTTGTCTTCCACCTCGACTAGATCAAGCTTCCATGTAGCGAGAACACCTAATCATAAGCCCAAATAGTGGAATAAATCCAAACAACTCAATGCTTCATGATCAAGCTTACCAAAGTACAAGTGGATTCTCAGATACCAAGTGGAGAAGTCCATAACCACCAAAGAACTAACATGGAAATGGAGACCAAACTAGTCAAACTGTGAAACATCTTAAAAGTCTCCAAAACCAATCTTCAAGTGGGTACCTAGAAACAAGGAACACCATATTAGTGAATTTGGAATTCCCAGTTCCCACATTCAAAGTGAGCTTAATATTTGACCACACGAACAAATCTTAGCTAAAGTTTTGAGAGCATGGATCAAAAGAGCTTTTCAAATACTATCTTGAGGAAGTATTTGGTATAAAAAAATAGTTTGAGATGTGTCCATATGGCCAAATCTTTAAGATGTTAGTGATGTCAAACTGACTCTAAAGTCTCAAACTCTCTAATATGGTGTTCAGGACAAGCCACATCAAAAATCAACACATCGTACTCATCAAACCAACCATTAAAGAATGGGCGATTAGTCTTCAACCACTTTGTTTGGAAAACACAGTCTAGCTGAAACATTTGCCATAGCAACAACCATTGAACCAAATTTGTTTAGTATCCACATCTTGCACATCATAGTGTTACCCATTCAATATCTTCCATAAGCATCATAGGGCCACATTCCACAACCTTGCATAGATGTATTGTTCATGCCCATGCACATTGCACAAACCTTCATATGGGACAACGCAAAATGGGAAGGGGGGGAAATGGAAAGGGGGGAGTAATCGTAGCAAGAGTAGCATGTTGCGAGATCTTGAGCTGCAAGATGATGAGAGACTATGTGTACAATTTATAAAGTGTGTTTTGAAACTTTGACTTTTTGCCTTTTATCAATCTTTTAGCATACTTTTTCTCTTATCATACATAGTATTGAGCCATAGCAATAAATTTTATCACAAAAATGCCTAGAGTGAGAGTATCTACATAGGAGTGAGAGGAATAATTTTGACAATTTTTTTGGACAATTAATAATAATTGTTTTCTTTCTTACCTAATAATGATAAAAAGATAATAAACAGAGCCAATAACTTTGGATTCAAGTTCTAAGAGCAAACACAAAATTTATAAAGCAAGAGCTTTGAGCATGCCAAATATCGAATGATTTGGCACATGTTAAAATCTGGGCCAACTTACGATGGAGGAGAATTACAAAATCACGAGTAATTAATGACCCGTTGTCCAATTTACAAGTTTTCTAAGCCGCAAGTGGTATGACATAAGAAATGTGAGCATGTAAGGTAAGTATACACAGTGAACTTGGGATAAGCCAAGCATGTAAAGGCAAATAGGCCAAGGTAAACCTCATTTGTAGTCGGGCATTTTGAGAGAGGGAGAGAGAGAGAGAGAGAGAGAGAGAGAGAGAGAGAGAGAGAGAGAGATTTGACCTAGAGCTCCCTGCTAGATTTTAGCTTGCTACACTACCCAAGACCGTCATACCACACCAGATTTAATAGGTATGATCCTTATTAGTGCATGAATAGTTTTGTATGGTCCAAGATACACGAAAACACTCACAACAATATAATCAATCAAATCTAGGAAGGGATTTTGGGGAATTTTCAAATCACTTTTGGGAGGGCTAACAAAGTCCAAATTCAAAAACAAGTCCAAAAGAATTCTCCAAATTTTTAGTAGAATCACGCCATCCCATTACAATTTGAGAATGGTTTGGAACATGGATCATGATCTATGCCCCCCCACCTCAATTTGCCCCTGTTTGCTTTACCATGACAGGCTTGAGGCGCGCCATTCGGTCCCCGGTGTTTTAGAGGCCGTCGGGGTTTGGGGTTCGCTTTGCTCCCGTAATTTGGTGCCCCCACTGAGGATCTTTTCATGAAACCCTTCAGTTTACAAGACTGAAACCCCTAAACTATTGTGAATGGATGAATGTCTAGCAGGATTTTCTAATTGGACGACAGAAGAAGAAGAGCTCCAAGCACAACTAGACGAACTCCGCATCTCCATCGAATCTCGAGTGCCAGGCGTAACGGTAATCGATTTGCACTGGGAGAGTGAACCAACACGCCAAACCCAGTGGATATACATAGGCCAAGTGCCAAGAAGAAGAAGGAGAAGGTCGAAACCATGTCCGCAACCTACAACCAACCCACAACAACAAAATGGAAGGAGCTCTACACAATAGAGAATCAACACTATTCTACTTTGAGAATCGGGTAACTCAAGTCACCGAGGTAATTATCACAGTCAGTTTTCAAGTCGCACCTGATGCTTCAACACAGATAACGGAATCATTGGCTCACACTCTCACTAGAGAAACTAGGGATCTACTGAGTTTGTTTCAGGAAAGAACACCACCCCCTCCCACAAGCTTGGACAGTGACTAAGCACCTCTAAGCTTCACATGAATCAGTACAACCTACCTCAAGACAGATCACACATACCAACACGTGTACGCTCAATCAAGGTGATACTGGATTTGAAGGCTCACTACCAGCACGTCATTGACACCATGCTGGGTGGGGAGCGATTTTTTGATGTTCTGGCATCAGATCAACCATTTGTCTTACCTTTGGTACAAGGCAATGTACCGTTTGAAGTTTTAATCTATGTCCTAGTATAAGGGGGTATACACGCCTCCTTGTAAAGAAGAAAAAAACTTTTGCAAGTTAAGCAGTGTGTCTTTCTAGCTCTCTCTCAGTAATCATGGCAAGTGTAGCATTTCCAACATTTAAAGGAAAGAAGGGGAAGGATTTGGTAACAGACTTCCTAGATGACTTTGAAGTAGCATGTGTAGTGAGCAACAAAGATACGGATGAATCCCGGGTTAGAATCTTTAAGCATCTCATGAAGCTAGAAGCTAGATCATGGTACAATGCACTTCCACAAGCAACCAAGGATGACTGGGAACCCTTAAAAACCACTTTTAAGAGGCGCTTTGGGGGAGGTACCACTTCAGAAAAGTTGTGGGACAAGTTGAGAGACTTGAAGAGGAGGGTCTTTTAGAATATGCCACCTATCAGTCCAAATTTGTGGATTTGTGGGAACGGTGGGTTGAGTCACTAGCAAGGGGGGAAGCTGCACACGATTTTCTAAAAAAAGATCGGTTCACGCATGGCTTATGGCCGCTTCTCAAGGAGAAGGTGAAAGGTAGATTCCCGGCTACGTACGAGTTAGCCATTGAGATTGCTCGCCTTAAGGACAAGAAGCTGCGAATGAAAGCCAAAGAAACCGAGTCAACAGAAGCAGGAACATCGCGTCGACCAGCAACTACGACAACCACCATACCACCACCACCGGCTCTTGGGGTAAGAGATGACCAACAAGATATGTTGGCCCATATTACTGACCAACTGTAGAATTTGTCTGTCCACTTAATACAGCAAGGGAGGAGTCAAGAAACAGATCAAGACCCTGGAAGAGCACGACGACAAAACATGGAGTATCATTGCTACAACTGCGGAGAAGACGGTCACGGTATGTACTACTGTCCCAAACCACGACAAAACTATAATAGAGGAGATAGGAGGAACCAATTGTCACCCCCTAGAGAAAGAACACCCCCACCCCGAGCACCACCCCCACCAACACAAATTCTACGTCCACCCCAGACACCACTACAAGCATCCATCCCACCTCTTCCACCAGCCCCACCATCGCCCTGTAAACATCATAAGGCTAGAAGAGAAAGGAAAAGCCGTAGTAGTGGATCCACCCAAAGCAAAGGAGAGGGACAAGGGTAAGGAGAAGGTAACCTTTTTAGAACCACTTGAAGCCATGACTGTGAAAAGATCTAGGAGGGAGAAAGCTACACAATCAAATGATGAGAGAAGCATGAGAGGAGAAACTAGCAAGAGGCCATCCAAGCCACGACGGAGATTGGGCATCACCGACTTCCAGCTAGGGGAAAGTTCAAAGCCCTATGATCTAACATTGGAGTGGCAGAGAAAGGACCGAAGATTACATGGCCACAGTTGCTACATCTTGTACCTAAAGTAAGGCGACAATGGTCTAAAATGGTAAGTACAAGACGCTCCAAAACAAAGGTAGCCGGAGCAATTTCGGTATGCAACATGGATGACATCCTTCCAATTGTCGACGTAAACATAAAAGGAAAGAGGGTTGGAAACACCTACATTGATGGAGGTGCACAAATCTGTGTAATGAGCGAAGCTATGATGCTTCGATTAGGGCTCGAGGTTGACAGGCCTTCTCCATGCAAGGCAAAGATGGCAAACAACGCAAAAGTAAAGTGTGTGGGTGTGGTAAATGCCGTGAAAATCAAAGCTTTCAACACTGAGGTAGAGGTAGATGTTTTTGTAATGCCTACTAAGGGGGAGGGCTATCCACTAATTTTGGGAAGTCCATGGTTGATGGCCATGAAGGCAAAACAAGACTGGGGTACTGGCCTTCTACGCGTGACCGGTAAGAAAGGGGAGACAATCTACTACGACATGAGGATTGGCAAGTAGAAGCAAATGAATCTGGAAACATCGGCAGATGAAACCACTAGCGAATCTTCCAGTTCTGAGGAGGAGACCACATCCACCGACGAAAGTGACAGTTCCATTGATGTTATGGGTATCATTATGAAGGATCCACAAAGGGTAAGCACAACTGGTGATCCATCACCAAAAGGGCAACCCAATGAAGAGGAGAGCAAATCACCTGGCCTAGGAGGAAGTAAGTTGAAGGGTATGTTGTCTACGGAATTAACACTTGAGGAGAAAGATAGTTTTTTGCAAATGTTGATGGGATTTCCTAACTTGTTCATTGACAACTATGAAAGAATCACAGGCATTACAGTGGTGGAACATCATATTAAGCTGAAGGAAGGGGTAAAACCAGTTGTGCAAAAGCTACGACAACTGGGGGTCATACAAGAAAAGGCACTCTTGGCCGAGGTAAGGAAACTGCTGGAGGCGAGATTCATCTATCCTGTAGAAAACTCAGAATGGGTGTCACCCGTAGTGGTGACGCCTAAAAAGAATGGTAAGTGGAGAGTCTGTGTTGACTACAAACCACTAAATGCAGCTACAAAGAGAGATCACTTTCCTCTCCCTTTCTTGGATGAATTCTGAATGAAGTAGCGGGTTTTGAATGCTATACCGTCTGTGATGGTTATTCAAGATACTTTCAAATACGCATAGCCTTGGAAGATAAGCTAAAAACCACTTTTATCACGCCATGGGGTTGTTTTTCATACAGGGTTATGCCATTTGGTCTCACAAATGCACCTGCCACATTCCAAAGATATGTCACATATGTTTTTCAACCGTTCTTTGGAACATCCATAAGAGTGTTCATTGATGATTTTTGTATATATAGCTCTCGTATTTCACATTTAGAAAAGGTAACTGAAGGTTTGGCCAGGTTACAGAGCCTAGGTGGGCAATTAAATGTGGATAAATGTCACATTGGGGAGAGTAAAGTCATTCTACTAGGCCATGAAATTTCAGCAAGAGGTATCAACACCGACCCAAGTAAGGTGTCCACACTCATTGCCCTACCTTCACCAACGACCGCACATCAAGTGGTCTCTTTTCTACAGAAGGTGAGGTATTTAAGTAGATTCATACATCTACTATCACAACTTGTTCTACCACTGCAACAACTCACTCAAAGATCAACTTTCACTTGGGACGAGGAAAGCGAACATCACTACAACAAGGTAAAGTAGGTCTTAGCCACTCTGCCAACTATCACACCACCTAAGTGGGATGAAAAATTCTATGTCACCTCAAGTGTTGGTGATGACTCATTGGGGGCTGTGCTACTCCAAAAGGATACGACGACATCTTTCATGAGGCCAATCTACTTCTCTAGTCGAATGATGACAGCAGGAGAGAAAGGTTTCACCCATGTGGAGCACTTAGTCCTAGCTCTTAGATTTGCAACTACAAAGTTTAGGTCATATTTGATACCTAAGCAATTTGTGATTCTAACCACGGATGAAATATTTCCCTATGTTGTACAACACATGGATGTGTCTGCCAGAATTACTAAATGGCTAGTTCGTCTGCAAGAGTTTGACTACACGATACAGGTAGAAAGCACGACGAGGGCAAGTTTGGGGGGACTCATGACCTACCAAGTCTTTGAAGGGAAGGAGAAGTAATCTAAGGAAGGAGAAGTCTGATTACCTCCAGTACCACCGATGGTAGAAGGAGCATACTCTCTCTACTTTGATGGAGCCTACAAGCGAGCGTCCGACAAAGCAGCTGCAGGCATAGTGGTCTTTGATGACAAAGGTACAAAGGTATTTTTGTTGGGCCAATTGTTAGATTCACATTCTAACATTGAAGCTGAGTATGTAGCACTAACCAAGGGTCTACAATGGTGCGTCTCACAAGGTGTACAATGCCTTAATGTATTTGGGAATGCTCTACTTCTGGTAAGGCAAGTAATGGAGCATGGACATGCAAGAATCCTAGTATAAGGACTCACTTAAGTGGTGTAAAAACCTTGTTGGGTAAGTTTGAAGAAGTTCAAATATACCATATCCCAAGGGCTCAAAACCAAGAAGCAGATGCCCTAGCAAGTGAAAGACTACAGAAAGTGGTGGTTGGAGCAATAAAACTAAAGCTCCCTCTATTTCAAGGCAGTGATGCCTTGCCTGACATCATGCATTTTTTGGAAACAGGGGAATGCCCATCAGATTTAACAAAGGGACAGAAGCAATGGCTGACGCGGAAGGCCACAAGGTATCGACTCATCAATGATGGTTTATACTGTAAGGGTAAGGACCAAATACTCAGGAAGGTCCCTCTCTCTCACGAAATCACGGGAGTAATTGCTAGCTGTCACGACGGGGATTGTGGTGGTCACTTTGCCCTAGACATAACAAATAGGAAAATCTTGCAGGCAGGCTTCATATGGCCTAGCCTCAACCGTGATGTACACCATTGGTGCAAAACGTGTAAGTTGTGTCAAAAGGCCGGAACTAGGTCACTTATGCCTGAACTACAGACACCTATTCTCTCATATGGCCCATTTGAAAAATGGGGTATCGATGCCATTGGGCCATTACCTAGGGCCAACTCAGGAAAATTCTACATTATCATGGGGGTCGACTACATGACTAGATGGGCAGAGGCTACAGCCACCACTAGAATCACAGCGGTAGAGGTAGCTAAATTTATCTACGAGCACATAGGCTATAGGTTTGGCACACCTTTAGAGATCATCTATGATAGAGGGCCAGGTTTCAGAGCAGACTTGGTAGGAGAATTAATGCAGAAATTGGGCATTACAAGGAGGCACTCTTCACCATATTACCCTCAATGTAATGGCCTAGTTGAAAAGGTAAATGGAATGGTTTCTAAAATTATTACCAAGCAGGTAAACAATCATCCCGAAGACTGGGATAAGTATCTACTACCAGCTTTATGGGCCTACAGAACTTCATTTCGTACATCCTTGGGATTCACACCGTATCATCTAGTATTTGGTAAGGAAGCAATCTTGCCCATTGAAGTGCAACTACAAAGTCTCAGAGTAATGGCAAGACAACTTCAACAACCCAACATGCATTTGAGAGATCACATCATCAACTTGGAAAGACTACAGCTGGACAGAGAAGAAGAAATAAATTATTATGCAGCACAAGCAGAGCATAGACGGCTTAGCTTTAACGAGCATCTTCGGAAAAAATAATTGAAGAAAGGAATGTTGGTGCTCCGCTACGACAATTGCTTCGACACGCACAAGGATAAGAAACTCCTCCTTCAATGGGAAGGCCCTTTCATCATCAGGAAAAAGTATGCCAATGGAAGCTACCAGCTTATGGAGGCTGATGGAAAACTTCATAAAACCAGGGTAAATGGTTGGCGACTTAAACCTTATTTTCTTCGATTTGACCAGGCTCCACCAATGGACATTCCAGATGAGGACACACCATCAGCCGCCACCTCCGACAATAATGATCAAAAAGATGAGCTAGAGACATGCATGCCTCTAGCCAAAAGGGGAGGGCTAATGATGGGAGCTTTTCACAAGCCAAGCTCCCATACCCCTCTTCTCTCGTCCCCAACCCATGAAAAACCCCCTCTTATGGAGGGAGTGATAAAAGGCATTGGAAAAAGTAAGAAAAAAATAAAGTATGATTATGTAAATATATAAGAAAGGTAAAATAGGCCACCTCATGCCTGCGGGGTGCCTGCGGGGTAGCCCATCCCCACCTTGCCTCCTTTTTCTTCACTGTTGCCCCGCTGTGTGTCCCTTTTCCTCTCCTCCACTCAAAAGGTATACCCCCTCTCTCTTCCCCTTGTCCTTTTTCCTTTCTCTCTCACCTCCCCTCAAGCTACCCCACCTCTCACAAATAATGCATTATAACTCACCAATAATGCACCCTAACTCACATGCAACTTACCCTATCTTCCAAAATAGTATACCCCACCCCCTCTTTCTCTCTCCTATCATATCCCATGACCCAAATACCCCCCTCTCTCTCTAAAGGGCGCCATGTCTCTTGTCTTGTAGCTAAATAACCTCCCCCACACTCACACACACTCAGTTTCACTGAAAAAGGTGCCCACAGACCCATCCCCACCCGGTGGTTACCTGATTTTTCTTGTGTTCACACACATCTGCACACAGATTCACCTCTGAACACACTCCCCTCTCTCCCCTCTTATAATTACTTTATTCTCCATGTCACCTCTCACTTTTTTTCATCGACCCATCTCTCTCTCTTAGTCTCTCTCTCATGAGACTGCTGTTCTGGCACATATACACACAGCCAAACAAATGGGGCCCACAGTCACATGGCCTCTGTAGATAATGATTTCTTCATTTCTAAATTCTAGAATTCCTCCCCCCTCCTCCCCTATATAAAGAGGGGTCACCATCACACTAAATACACACACAACATCACCAAAGAACACACTATGCATTGTGTGTGCCTAGTGCACACACACACACCCACACCATCACCATCACCGCAATCACCGTGCTTGTCTTGAGCATGACCTCTACACCCTTGGCTATGGAAGATGAAGGGCAACTAAATGAAGGATGATGGCCATAACCCTCATGCGAGTCTTCGCCATCAACTGCCACCTATCCGCCATGTGCTCTACCACTCTCTCCCTTCTCATTCCCCTACCTTATGCTCCCCATTTCATCGCCTTATTCTCTAAATAAAGCTTGAGGTTTTGTGAGTATGTTTTCTTGCAATGTTTTGCCCATGTGAGGTCTGCGGAATCGCCACCTAGTCTTGTGTTTGGAGTGAGCTTGTGTATGTGTAAAGGGTGTGCGGATTCGCCATCCTTTTGTGGTGCCTAAGTACTAAGCCGCTATACCCCCTCCCTCTCTCTCTCTCTCTCTCTCTCTCTCTCTCTCTGTGTCTCTCTCACTTGATCTCATTCCCTTTCCTCTTCATCATTACTCCCAAGCATCCATCTCTCTTGGATGAAAACTTTGTTATGGTGGTGTGTTGTTTGCATCCTAGCCGTTGAAGCTAGGTGGTGCCCCTGTTTGCTTTACCATGACAGGCTAGTGCATGGAGGGAGAACTTTAATTTTGGGTCGTGTAAATTTCTTCATTTTTCAGAGTATAGCATTGTCATAGTGCCACTGACTATAACTAAATTCTTGATCAAAGTACAAAGTCACAAAACATTTTGTGAACTTATGCTAGCTGAGCAAATGCCAAAAAATGCCTGGGAATTGAGCCACTTTTGAGGGATACTAAAGGTTTCAAAAAGACTCCAATGGGGATCCAAATCAACAAACAACTAGGGTCTAAGCCATTCCTCATCCCCAAATTATCAAATAGGAAAAATCCTAAACAAATTGATCACAATGGTGGATCAAAGTTGCCAAAACCAAAACCAAATATGGAAAAGTCGGACCAAATTGGGGCATAACTTGGAAGATGGGGTAAACTCGAGAAAAATGTGTCCAAATCTGGAATAATTTCAACTGTGTGTTAGGATATGCTATAGGAATAGGTATGCCAAGTTTCACCCCAAAATCTCATCAAACATGGATCCCAATCCATGACCCCCTGTGAGCTTTCTAGACCAAAGTCATGCCCAAATGCCTAGAATAGCCTGACCCCAAAGTCTCAAGTCATTTGAACCTCAAAAATCTTGCCAAAACACCAAAATTTTGCAAGTTTGAGAAAAGTTGCATAAATTCCTAACGAGTGATCCAAATTCAAAAAGAAGTCAACCATAGTGTCCTCAAAGCATGCTTTATCAGATGGTATCACCAAAATTACCATGTGTGTTCCAACATGGATTGTGATCCATGACCCCCTCAGTGAAATCTAACATGTAATGACATGACCTTGTGCTTGTAGCTATTGACGGGATCAAAGCGAACCCCGAACCCCGACGGCCTCTAAAAAACCGGGGACCGAATGGCGCGCCTCGAGCCTGTCATGGTAAAGCAAACAGGGGGCACCACCTAGCTTCAGCGGCTAGGACGCAAACAACACACCACCATAACAAAGTTTTCATCTAAGAGAAAGGGATGCTTGGGAGTAATGATGAAAAGGAAAGGGAATGAGATCAAGTGAGAGAGAGAGAGAGAGAGAGAGGGAGGGGGTATAGCGGCTTAGTACTTAGGCATCACAAAAGGATGGTGAATCCGCACACCCTTCACACATACACAAGCTCAATCCAAAACAAAAGACTAGGTGGCGATTCCGCACACCTCACATGGGCAAAACATTGCAATAAAACATACTCACAAAACCTCAAGCTTTATTTAGAGAATTAGGTGATGAAATGGGGAGCATAGGGTAGGGGAATGAGAAGGGAGAGAGTGGTAGAGCACATGGCGGATAGGTGGGAGTTGATGGCGAAGACTCGCACGAGGATTATGGCCATCATCCTTCATTTAGTTTCCCTTCATCTTCCATAGCCAAGGGTGTAGAGGTCATGCTCAAGACAAGCATGGTGATTGCGGTGATGGTGATGGTGTGGGTGTGTGTGTGTGCACTAGGCACACACAATGCATACTGTGTTCTTTGGTGATGTTGTGTGTTTTTGTGTGATGGTGACCCCTCTTTATATAGGGGAGGAGGGGAGGGAGAAATTCTAGAATTTAGAAATGAAGAAATCATTATCTACATAGGCCATGTGACTGTGGGCCCCACTTGTCTCGCTGTGTGTATATGTGCCAGAACAGCAGTCTAATGAGAGAGAGATGAGTTGATGAAAAAAAGTGAGAGGTGACATGGAGAATAAAGTAATTACAAGAGGGAAGAGAGGGGAGTGTGTTCAGAGGTGAATCTATGTGCAGATGTGTGTGAACACAAGAAAAATCAGGTAACCACCAGGTGGGGATGGGTCTGTGGGTACCTTTTTTTAGTGAAACTGAGTGTGTGTGAGTGTGGGGGAGGTTATTTAGCTACAAGACAAGAGACATGGTGCCCTTTAGAGAGAGGGGGGGGGGTATTTGGGTCATGGGATATGATAGGAGAGAGAAAGGGGGGGTGGGGTATACTATTTTGGAAGATAGGGTAAGTTGCATGTGAGTTAGGGTGCATTATTGGTGAGTTAGAATGCATTATTGGTGAGAGGTGGGGTAGCTTGAGGGGAGAGAGAAAGGAGAAAGGACAAGGGTAAGAGAGAGGGGGTTGACCTTTTGAGTGGAGGAGAGGAAAAGGGACACACGGCGGGGCAACAGTGAAGAAAAAGGAGGCAAGGTGGGGATGGGCTGCCCCGCAGGCATGAGGTGGCCTATTTTACCTTTATCATATATTTACATAATCATACTTTATTTTTTTTTTACTTTTTCCAATGTCTTTTATCACTCCCTCCCTAAGAGGGGGTTTTCATGGGGTGGGGACGAGAGAAGAGGGGTATGGGAGCTTGTCTTGTGAAAAGCCCCCTCTTAGGGAGGGAGTGATATGCTGCTTAGTTTTCATTTTATGGTCAAGTTTGCATTTTTTGAACTTTCTTTTAACAACGTTTTGGCCAACTTCATGAGCTAATTGAATGATTTTTTATTCCAAAATACATCAGAAATGATCAAGAAATCAGCGGGAGGCTCCCTCCTATCAAGTGGTGGAGATCTCATCCAATGAAAAAACTCACATTTTGGAGATATCAGCCAATATTTTCATTAGAAGATTTCAAGAAGCCGACAGAATGTAAGTCAAAACAATCATCTTTCCAAAATAGCTATGGACTTTGCACTAGAAAAGACAAGTGATCGAGGGGTCTAGATGCTTGCATATGGACACATTTTTCAGGCTACTTCCATGAGGCATAAACTTCGAGGGAGCCCATGAGCTGATTATCTTTATACAGTATAATGGAGAGGAGACTTTGACTGATAAATATGGGGAAATATTTAAGGTCCAGATCACCACTAACCTTAGTAACCAAGCACTTCACCTTCTGCTTGGAAATCGTAATCTTTTGTTAAAGACAAAACCCATTGACAATGACAAAGCATTCGTCAAGCGGCAAGGCCACAAAATTCACATACAAGGATTTTATGTATTCAAAAACTCCCAAAATCTAAAGGTATAAAAGCCACCAAGATAAACTAAGTTGAATCTGCACATTGCAAGCATTATGACGATGGGGCTTGTTGAGTACAGAGTTGTCCTATGATTTGGGTAAGTACATTTTTGAAAACCTTGTCGAGGCCAATTTCAAGAGCAACGACAAAAAAAAAACTTATATGAATGCAGAACCAATGCTGACTAGGATAGCTAATCAAGCACTAGGAATGATTGATCAACTACAACTGGCCGACTCTCAGATTGATCTTTTGCACAAGTCCAAACATGCGGTCCGGATAGTAGGGGGTCCTTCATCGCTACCTAGCACTAGAAAGGCAAGAGGACAAGGATCTAAGAAGAAAGCATGAGACAATGAGGAGACAAAACAGAACATAAATCTTACTGGTGAATTAAAGCCCAAAAATAAATATATGCCATCTGAGTTCCGAACCACTATTGAGATGAAGAGGACAAGAATGAAGAGGAGGATATCATTGTACCTCTACTGTGGGTCAAGCATCGATCAACAGAGCTAAAAGATTAAATCCCTATCTCTTAGACTCAAAGGTCAATGGAAGAGGCCCAAAGACTAAAGGAGGAGTGAAGGCAACAAATGGTGAAATAAAAGAAAAAAGAGGGTATTGATGCAGATGACAAGGAGGAAGATGTAGACAAGTCCCTTGAGCAAAGAAAAGATGAAAGGATTGATAATATCAAACAATAAAAAAGGAGAATAGTGGATGATGGGGTGGAGCTTGCTAGCTCTATGAGGAAACATAGCCACAAGGTTCTCAAGAGAAAAGCCAAAAAGAGGGCTCAAGAGGAGTCAAGAAAGAAAAAACCGGAAGATCTAGAATCTCCTTACTAGGCCTCTTCAAAGAGCAAAGAGAAAGATGATGAAGAATCGCTAAGGGAGGAGATGGGTCTGGAACCCCTAGAGATCCACACAAAAATAGTGCCACCTCTCCCCCCAAGAGAACCACCCCTCCTGTTGCTAAAGAAACAAAAGATGAATCTACAAAGAAAAACACTACTCAAGAACTCCAACAAATATGCAACAACAAGGTCTTGAAGACAAATAGAAGGAGGAGTTCAAAGAAAAAGAGACCACTCAACAACAAAGTTTTCCGGGGGGGTCACTATGTATAAATTATGTATATAGTGTGCGTTCATGAACTATTTTTAAAATCCCTTATCTATAAATTTACTAATAAACAAAATACACCCTTTTCATATGTAATTTGAAATTTTTTCCTTGATTCCATTTTACGATACCCTTATGCATGTGAAAATGTAAGAGAAATAGAAGTTTAATGATCCCTTCTATTGCACTCACGTGATAGTCACATAATTTTTAAGTGATCCCCCCCCCCGGCGACAAAGTCCTACAAAGCAGTAAGAGTTTGAGAAGCAACAAGAAGACCAAAAAGACAAAGAACATGAACGGATGGAGTAGAATCCACCCAATGAGCAAGAACAAGAGAAGAAAATGGAGTTACCGAAAGAGAAAGAGCCAAAATATTGCGCCTCTCAAAAACACATCACATCAAAAAGAGGGCCCAAAAGAGGTCCAGTATCTCCATGCTTGAGAGCTATGATCAAAGATGGTGCAAGGCTCTTTCAAGAGTTTGACCTACAAATCTAGAAGAGCGGAAGGTAGTCAAAAAAGAACTTGCACAATAAAATTATGACATAGAGATCTTGACTGTAGGACATAGGACCATCCAAGCCCAAAAATTTCAAGAGATCATGCAGCTCAAAGAACAACTAGAAAAGGCTAAGGCATAGTTAGTTGCTCAAAAGGTGGAATATGCTTTGGAGGTACGAAAGAAAGATATGGAAATCAATGCCATTCATGCCCAACCAGTTGTGCTAGTTCAACCAAAAAAAACAACAAAGACTAAGTTCACAAGAGTAGACCTATCCCAAGAAAATCTGCCAAGCATATCTATCGAGGGAGGTCAGTATGATTTTGAAGCCACAGAAGAGACACCTGATGCGAGAGAGGAAATTTGAAAGTGGATGTCAGAAGTATAAGATCCTTTTTAGTAGGAGTACATGCAATACAAGATCCTTTTTATTAGGAGTACATGCAATACAAGCTAAAGGTATTGGAATCAGTGACCCTCTTAATGATCAAACCAGATGAAGTCATACAGACTTTTGGCCATGATATGATTCCCTTACCGCTCGTGAAACAAGAGGCTATCTTATGGAAGAAGAAAACATTTCCCACTCATGAGCAAAATTTAAAGGCGGATTATAAAGGTGTACTTATGACAGAGAACCAAGTACTAGAAATTTAGAGAATCACCCCTATGGGGAAAGAGATGGTTTGACAAGCGGCCACATGATGAGACCATATATAGAAATGCATCACAACATCTCAGGGTCAACCCCATATTCTATCCCATTATTAGAAGGCAATCTTGGGACAACTACTACAATTGGCAAAGAAAAAGGTCATTGGTACTCCACTACCATGTTATATCAAAGCCGGCAGGGGATTTCCCACTGTTCAAACATTACATGGTCCATACATTACAAGCTTTGGTTACACAAATGTGCAGTTTCCCAAGCTTCACTTGTCATATGCTGGTCAAGATTGAAAAAATGATAATCACATGCATCATAGCATTTGAGGACATCGAGGCGACAGAGCACCCATGGTAGGTGTTTTTAGAGGGCACAAAAGGTTATTCTAGAACATGGAAATAAAGATACCAAACCTCAACGTCATCATGGGATTGTATGTTTGAGTCATGTTACTACCCTCGCAATATCTTCAAACATTTGAGGAGGCATTCATGATAGGTTTGTTGAGATGGATTCTACCATCTTCAACCCCATGACAAAGGATCTTTGTGTCCACAATATCGCCTATTAAAGAACTTTAATGAGAAATCCTTTCAAAGATTTTAAACTTGAACATCAGCTGGTGCTTACAACACATACCAAGACAAAGACACACCATGCATGAGGGCGTGCAAAGTCTAGGAAGGGGGGAATGTTGGCTGATGGACCAGATAGGCATCCTCCTAGTCGACCCCTATCATGTGCCATAAAATTTGATATCCCACCATTAATTTTTGGAAAAGATTTGTAGCTATATGAGAGTCTTTGATTTTAGCTAAATGATCTCTGAGCCAATTTATGTAGTAACATCTGAGTTGTAAAGTCTTATTTTGAGTCTAAGCCTTCTAAATCGGACCACTAGCCAAGAAAGCCCTAGGTATAAAGCTCAACTTTTGTAAGTTGGAAAGAGGAGAATATCATTATCAAGGTTTTTGAGTTTTAAAGCATACAACTGAGAATGGATACTCTCACGTGATTTTTCATCCATTTTTCTTGATCTCTGGTAATCTAAATTTGATTCCAATTATTGCATTGTGTTCCTTGTCTATTGCTCTTTAATTTAAGTGTAATCATTATCAATTCTGTTGTGGTTTATGACTACACACTAGCAAGCTAAATGAACTATTTTGAGTGCACTAATGGTTTTTTTTTTATGTTTCAATCACAGGACAACGTTCCTAGACCATAGGGCAATCTTTTTGGTATGTTTTGTTGCAGTTTTCAAGACCTTGATCATGATTTTTGTATCTTGATGGATTGCAACCAAACTTGGTAGGATAGTGCCCTGTGTTTTAGACCTCCTCCTAAACTTTTGTTGTGTTTGGACTTCGTTTGTGTATTAAAATAGTGTGATCACTAAGTGTGATGGCATAGGATATAGGCAATTTTCCAGATTTGAGAGTGAGATTTTCTATTTCTAGAGATTGCTTAGTTCTGTAGGTCCATTTGTTGAGGTGGACACCCTCAAAAAGTGTTTGTGCTCCATTAGAGTCACTTCCATGAGCATTAGCATTATGTTAGTGCCAGATAGCTATGCTAACGATGTCCATCAGAGGAACTTGCTAACAATTCACAAGTTCTAATTTATGTCATTTCTTTCAAGGAGGAAGAGTGAACTCGTTTCTTATCTACACAATATTGGAAGTATACATACTAGATAAAAACCACACATACATTCATATTGTCAAGTGAGGAAATAATATGAAACAAGAAGAGCTGACTAGGAAACTTGAAGTGAGGCTCTTAAGAAACCTGAACAAGAGTGGGTATTCCGTGAGTTAAAAGTAGATCTCAAAAAATTCTACTCAAGATGCGTGAATGGAGGAGCCAGATTGGTGCAGTGATTCACATCACCAATGAACTAACACAATTCAATGCTGAAGCTTCCAAAATTCTTGAAAAGGAACTCGCAAACAAGCTAGCCTTTGAAACATAGCTAAGAGAAATGGTTGAAGGTTTGTTCAAAGCAAGGATAAAATCCAATTAGCACCACTAACAATAGGATGGCTCCATACAACATCCTTTTGCCACAAACTGGCAAGTCCAAACTGGCCAAAGGCAAGAACACATTGTATGGTGTTGACACAAAGACTTGTGAGCCTTTAACACCCTACGAAATGAAAATGACAATTGAGCACATAGAAAAACTGGAACAAGAATCTATTTATGCGAACTAATTCTAAAAGAAAGGGTTAGTGTGAGTGCCACAATAAAACCTCGTGCACCACTAAGAGTCCTTCACCGGCCACCAAGGAAGAAAGCTCCAGATAAAAGAATTAAGATTCAATGGACTAAAATTTTTTGACAACCACTGCAAATTTTGGTTTATACTAGAATTCAAAGAAAAGGGGAACAAGATGTAGATGGTAGAAATAGCCACTAGTAAAGGGATTGGCAGGTGGTTGTGCTAGTATTTTCTAGGAATTGCTACTATGGTAACAAATATAGTGCATAATCAGTTAGAGGTTTAGTTAGAGGACTCTAAATAGGGCTCACTACTCAATTTTACAGATTATCTATCACTAGATCTAGAACTTGGCCTGTCTTGACTATCTCTATACTAATCTGATTATATTTGAGTTTCAATATCTTGTTCCAATGTTCTATCATAGTTCCAATTTCAGTTTTCAATGCTACTTCTAGTTTCACTCTTTACATTTTAGTTCTAGTGTTGTCTGATTTGAAGTTCGCAACTGATTTGAACTAACTTTAAATACCATCCTATAAAAGCTATCATATTAAGTGTTTAGATCATTCCAAAAGCCCTTTCTTCCTCTTTTGATTCTTCATTGAGGATGTTTCATGGTATCTTCAACACCCCCAAAGACAAGACCACACACATATTCAAAGAGGGAAAGCCCTAATTGGATTGCCCACATGCACAAATATAAGGTAAAAACAATGCAAGACTACACTAGCACACCATAGAAGAATCATGTGCATCCCTTCTTACAGAGGCTTAGAGATCTGATCTACCCTTGAAAAAGTCTCCTCACATCCTAGTAGTCCAAGAATCGTGAGTAATGTGGTATTTTGAGCCATGTTGGGCTATCTTTTACCCCAAAAATGCCCCTTTTTGCTTGTTAATATCCCAAAGGTGCTGGAAAAAATCCCATTTTTTGGGAAAAAACCCCTTAGGATCAAATTACATGATAAACATCTTTTTTGCCCTTGAAATCACTTTAGATGCATTACTTGTAATACATATATAATTCATGCAACCTATAGCCTATTGATACATCAAAGCAATGAGGAGTACGATTCAAACTTACCTCCATGGGAGTAGCAATAGGTTTTCCACCTTCAAGCTCAAATATATGCAATAATTCTCAATGTACTTTGTCTAGCACAATGCAAAACCTTATCAACGTGCTTAACACTAGTATTATAGGAAAATAGTCACTTTTGTTGCTTTTAGAGACTTTCGTAGAAAATGCTCCAACATTTTGTAAGTTATCTAGATAGACAATGATTTCAAGGAATTATGACAAACACTCAATATGAGATGATAAAAAACAATACAAATCTAAATGAAGGTCTAAAGGTGACTTTCCATGGTCATCTTCAAAAACTAGTGCGTGGAGAAAGATCATAATCTTTTCAATTCACTTTTGAAATTAAGTCAAGTCATTGCTAAGTAGGACCATAATTGTTTGGAAAATCCCTCAATAGTTATTTGAAATATGTTCCAAGCTTTTTTGATCGATATTCAAATGTTGTCAATAGTTTTTACTCAAGTGTAATTTTACATAAAATTTGCTTTTTCTTGGAAAGTGAAAGTATTTTAATCTTCTCTCATACATTGTGTATTTGAAATCAAATTTCATATCTTAAATCCATACCTAAGAAGTATCATGAGGTTTTGATGTCATATGAGAAAGTTATGGTTCATTTACTAGAATCTTGATTTGAGCCATTTTTATTGCTTCAACCAAATTGGTGGAATATCACAAGTCCATTGGTGAATGGTATTCCCAAATAAATATGTAAAATCTCCAAATTTGACATTTCAAAAGGGGTATTCAATAATACTTAAAATCCATAGTATGCCCCTCATTTTGTCCAATGAGAAACATGGCATCAAACATATGCTTTCAACACACAAATTCTTTAACATGGTGTATATAAGAAAAGCCTCTTGATATGATTAAATATGTTAGCTAGAGGATCTTTGAAAAAGATAACCTTGCATTTTACAATCTATCCATTTTTATGGATTCAACCAAATTGGTGGAATATCACAAGTCCATTGGTGAATGGTATTCCCAAATAAATATGTAAAATCTCCAAATTTGACATTTCAAAAGGGGTATTCAATAATACTTAAAATCCATAGTATGCCCCTCATTTGGTCCAATGAGAAACATGGCATCAAACATATGCTTTCAACACACAAATTCATCATACATATGATTTCAACACACAAATTCTTTAACATGGTGTATTTAAGAAATGCCTCTTGATATGCTTAAATATGTTAGCTAGAGGAAGATAACCTTGCATTTTACAATCTATCCTGATCAAGAAATATACTCATCAAGTGGACCCCCATAAGACTGCGATTCCTGCTCTTAAGAAATCAACTTTATAAGATCCACAAAACATAAAGCGACATTGTAGAAACTTGAACAAAACTTTTCTGACACCGTGCTATAGATAATTTCAAGTTTCATGTGCAAATTTTTTACTTGAGAGTATATAAAATACTAGGAAGTTCTACGTGTTTGATATAGCCATTTCAAGCATATCCTTGTATGCATAGAAGAAATATGTTTTTGATGTGTTTCTGAGTTTTACATGCGATACATTGCTTACCCTCTCCAATGAGGTGTTGGAATTAGGGTTGTAGAGAAACGCGCATAGCTTGGAGAAGACGAAGGAAGCTCAAGGAACAAAATACAGAGTGTGTTACTTAGTGTGAAATGGAAAGATAGATAGCCCTAGAGTGATCGGCATATATACAATGCTTGGGAGGGGAAACCTCCTAAAGAGAGAAAAAATGCCCCGACAGTCATAGTGTGTTCACACACATCACTACCACATGTATATGGTAACAAGTCCCCCCTCGAGTGATGCGGTGAACGAGAGCTGGAACATGAGTAAAGGGAAGTGCCATGCTTTGAGGACATGATCAATCCACAAAGGGGAGTAAGCCTAGATCTTTGCAATAAGCTTCAAGCTTCTCACAAGACAATGCCTTTGTGACAAGATTTGCAATGTTGTCCTGTGTTGGCACATAAACCAAGCTGATGATCTCTCCTATTGAGAGCCTCTCCCTAACATAGTGGTTATGCACCTCAATGTGCTTTGTGCTAGCATGAAAAACTAGGTTCCTTGCAACTGCCAATGCACTGTGACTGTCAATGTAGATAGTGTTGGCAGTGTCTTGTCTAGCATCCAAATGAGCCATAAGGCATCTGAGTCATACACACTAAACCATAGTTGGCAGTGTCTTGTCTAGCACCCAAATGAGCCATAAGGCATCTGAGTCATACACACTAAACCATAGTTGTGAAGAGTGCCCTGTACTCATCCTCACAACTCCAAGTGGCCACAGTAGGTTGCTTCTTCCTCAACCATGATATACATGAACTGCCAAGCATGAAACAAAAACCACTTGTGGACACTCGTGTGTCAAAACAACCAGCCCAATTTGAGTCTCAAAAAGCATGTAAGTCTGGCGGCAATGATCCCCCCTTGGGATAAAATAAGCCAAGATGTAAAGTGTCACTAAGGTAGCAAAAAATCCTCTTGGCAGCCTGCCAATGCTTAGACCCTAGCCTATGCATAAATCTGTTGACTTGTGACACTGGAAACTAAATATCTGGCATCATGTTGCATACATAAATGAGGCATCCAACAACAATTTGGTAAAGAGTGACATGTGCAAGATCACTAGCATCATGGAGTGGCAATAGGTTTGCAATCCTCAAGTCCAAACTTACACAACAATGTCTCTATGTAACTTTTTTGACACAAGACAATACCACCATCACATTGCTTAAACTATATGCCCAAGTAATGATGCAAAAACCCCAAATATTTCATCTTGAAAGTAGCATTCAAATCAGCCTTAAATTCAGTAATATGTCTCTCATTTGGTCCAGTTCATCAGGAGTTCATCACCCTCACGTTTTACATACAATGTGCTTTTTGTTGGACTGTCACAAAAGCCTTGTTTGACCAAATGAGTGTCAGCTTTCTCATACCAAGCACAAGGAGATTGCTTCAACCCATACAAAGCCTTGTTACATTTTCATATTTTGTCCTCTTGTCCTTTCTTGACAAAACTGCAAGGCTGCGTTACAAAACTTCTTCAAATATGTCACCACTCAAGAAAGTAGTAACAATGTCTGATTGATGTACATCCCAAGAAAAACGAGATGCCAATGCACATAGAAAAGGCAGAGTAGTCATACGACAAGTGGGAGAAAAAGTCTCTTCATAATCTATGCCTTTTTGTTGTGCATAACCCTTTGCAACAAGTCGAGCCTTATGGCGATGGATCTCACCATCCAACTTGTAAACCCACTTTGTACCAATGGCCATTTTTCCACGAGACAAATCACATAAAGTCCATGTGTCATTTTTCTATAAGTGCATCATATTCTAATTGCATGGCAGCCATCCAATTGTTTGAATTTTGTGCTTCATCAAAAGATAGAGGTTTCTCAACATTATGTAAGCTAGACACACTCAAAGCATAACAATTTGATGCATAAGATACATGGCTAGAGTCTGAACGAGTATGACTATACAAAGGTGCATCCAATTTACTATCCCGCAAAGTGTGCACTAGCCATTTTGGCATACCTCTAGCCTGCTCATTTTCAGCCCTTTCTTCATCAAGTACATCATGTATATGTGCATTAGTAATAAGTTGATCTATAGCATTTTTGGAAACGCCCATAGGTTGTACATTTGCCTCATTGGAATATACATTCGAACTTCCACCACTGAAAAGAGGCAGCAAACAAAGTGTCATAAATGTCCTGTGAGCTTACATTATTGTCTCTAGTACATGACACCAAGGGCTGAACAAAATCTTCCACAAACACTACATCCCATGAAACCAAAATACGCTTTGTTTGTGTGGATAATACAACCTCTAACCTTTGCTTTCAGCACTATAACCAACAGAAATAAATTTGACAGTCTTATCATCCAATTTTTTGTGTTGCACTTGTGGCACTAAACCATAAGCCAAACAACCAAAAACATGCATGTTCTCAATAGATGGCTTTCTATCATGCCATGCTTCATATGGATTCTTAGACTGCAACGCTTTTGTAGGACATCTGTTGAGTACATAAGTGCCACACATGACAACCTTGAGCCAAAACAAATGTGGTAAAGCTTGACTTTTGACCATTCTTGCCATTTCTGTAAGAGAACACCATTTTAGTTGAAATGGGAAAATCCCACAACTTTGGGTCTAATTTTAACGCCTATGGATTCCTATTTCCCATTAAATTTGGAAAATTTTCATTTAATTTGGGAATGTGACAAAGAGATAGATTCTCAAGAAAATGGTGGTGTTGAGAAACACCTTTTAAATTTTTTATTTTTATGTGGGTGTTTCAAAACACTTCATAAAAGAGATAAATTCTCAAGAAAATGATGGTGTTGAGAAACACCTTTTAAAATTTTTATTTTTATGTGGGTGTTTCAAAACACTTCATAAAAGAGATAGATTCCCAAGAAAATGGTGGTGTTGAGAAACACCTTTTAGAATTTTTATTTTTATGTGGGTGTTTAAAAATACTTCATAAAATCATACATAAGTTGGGGAAATAAAACAATGAGCAAGATATGAAATGCTATTCAATTTTTGCTATTAAGATAGCCTGTGCCTTCTCCATGACATTTGATGGGATCTTGATTGTTTCCGCAATTCTTCAACCCCTTGGAGTCCATGACCATACAATTGTATCAACACACTCCCAGCGCTTTGGGTCAGCAAGATTGCAGCACCAACTCTTTTTCCAACATACTGTTCTTGGATTGTGGGATTTTGTTTTTGATGTTTTGGTGCCCAATACTGAATCAAAACTTTCTTGTAGTTAGGAGATGATTTGTCTACATCAACGTTTGACTCTGTCACTCCTAGCCATATCGGATATTCAGGATCTGCGGGTCTCACAAGAACAAGATCCCCTTTTCTTACATCAATTTGAGGCCTAAAGGCCTCTTGTCGCCTTGTACTTTGAGGACCAACATAGTGATCATTCAATTATTCATATCCTTGAAATTCATCTCTGTCTTCCTCTATCTCTTGCATTCTATGACTCCCTATAGTCTTTGGCCAAAATGTTGTATATTCACCAATGTGTTTATTGGTTGGTTGTTCAAGCTCATTGATTATGTTTTGCCAATAAGTGATAATAGGCTCCATGTATTTTGTGGATTCATGGTCCTTTCCCTTTAATAGAGAACATCTTTTCCACAATTCAAGATATGACTTAATCCCTTGAATAACAAGCGGACTATCTCTCACATAGTCTGCTATAGGTACCACATCTGGACAGTCTGTTGGTAATTTTGGTTTTCCCTGGTCATCTTTTTTCCACAACTAAGTTCCTGACTCCTTTGGCATCCAATCAGGTGATTTGGGATGAATTTTGTACTGCATTACTGGGACTTCACCTTGCATATAGAAACGAAATTGAAGTGGCTTAGAGTGTCCGACTAGAGCATCTTGTCCGTCACACATGTACCCTTGCACAAAGGATTCAAAGTCGGGAACTTGTGTCATCAAAAATGGTGCTGGAGCTGAGCTTTCACATTTTTGAAAATGTTCCATCAGATGTGGAAAAGTGAATGTCATTCTTGTTCGCAATCTTTCTGAGAACCTACTAAACATTGAATCTATGTCCTCATGTGTATGACCCACCATTAAGAATCCCAAATGCACGGTTTTGAAAACTCCTTTTGCTACTAACAAGGATAAGTATGCAAACAAATATCAATTTTTATTCTCTCCTGCATAATTATCTAGCTGTAGCAAAAGATTCTCATGCAATTTTTGAAATACAGGAGTGGATATGGTATCCACAACACATTGAGAGGAATTTGATTGTATGTGTACAATCTCTTCATTACATCCCTGGATGGCCAACGGTGGTGTCATTGTTGATGCATTCCTCTCACGCTCTTGCTTCATTTTGTTTTGGAGGTCTAGAGCTCTCCTTGAGTTCAATGCATTGAATAACGTTACATTGCTGCGTGGCATACCATCATGGCATAAATCTCCTTGTCCATGGTTTTCTGTTCTTTCCAGATTCTGTAAGCATAATGCAAGGGAACCAATTGTAGCATTGGGATCTGAAGGCCATAGACCATTAAGTGAGAAGTGACCATACAGTCCATGACCATGTCCATGTGTTATCATACCTGTTAACGATACTTGCAATTTATATGCATTCGCATAATCTTTTGAGTTCACACGCAACCTAGGTATTGCTGTCTTTTTTTGATCCATTTTATCATGTATAATGCATAAATACTTATCCTTTTGCAACTGAGAGAACATACGCCAGGTGTAGTACACATTCCTACAACTTTGTTGTTGCAACATGTGAATTCGACGTTCATCCTTCAAACGTGCAATCATCTCGTCATCCTTTGTTGACTCTAGTTGAGACTTTATCTGACTACACACAACACATTTAGAGAACTCACTTGTTTTTGACAATGTCACATTAGCAAACTCTGTATTCCAAATCCTATTGAATGTCGTGCTATACATTGGCTCGAGACTCATACTGTCAAGTGTTTTATTGACATCATGTAAAATGTCTACTTTCTTGTACGTGTTTGGTATTGCAAGCAAAGTTTCCCTAGCACCATCTTCCATGGTTCTACTCTTATGTGGCATTCTCTCCGAGTTTTCATCAAAAAAAGAGCGCATCAATGCCCTTCCCATTTTTGTATGGTCTCTTCCTTTTATCATTAAAACCATCATTACCATGCACTGAGCGTCTAACCCCATTCTCAAAATGTTCACGGTAACAATAAAATGAAGTTTTTGGAATGCCATGAATTTCGTACCAAGCTCTACTGCAAACCTCACTGCCATTAAAAGAAAACACACAGCATGTCTTTGTAGTTGTTTTGTTCTCACACCATGCAGTCAACATTGTATCATACACATAGTTTGTTCTTTTTTGAAAACTCTATCCCCAAAATTCATTGCGCATAGCCATGACCTTATCTCGATTCGCATATTGACAACACCTTTTGGAACAACAATCTATGGTTTGAAACAAGCTGGACAGATGCTAGAGATGCTTGATTGGATCTCTTAGAAGCTTTCACTGACATTTTTGGCTTCCTATTTACAAAGCAATATTTCCACTTTTTTGAAATAGGCTCTACCAAATAATTTGATTCAATGCATATGTCTTGTAACGCATGCATAGCATGTAGATCCTCATAGCATAACAATTCTTTTCCATCCATAGTTGTCACTCTCTTGATAGGCCAACAAACTAGATTAATGTTGCATACACTAGCTTCTGCAGAAATAGTAGCCTCATCTACATAGGATGTTTCGATACCAATACCAATGTTATCTTCACCTAGCTCACCAAAGTTTATAGAGTCAAATGGACACACGTACATGACAACCCCTTCGGCTACTACATGTGTTTTTCTTTCATCCCAAAGTTGAACCCTCTTATCCTTCCAAACCTCTCTGTAGCTCATTCCATTACATTGTGCATCCAATGCTCCTTCTGCTTTGTCAGCCTCATGCATAGAATTCCCTTTGTACTGCATCTCATTTATATGTTGCAACAACCCACTACTCCATTTCACAATACTATGAAAAACATCTCCCACTGTCAATGCATCCATTGTTGGAAAAGGGATGAGTGATTTCTTTTCAAAACACAAATCAATTGACACCGATACATTGCCTTCCCCAATAAGCATTCCAGAACAATATGCACTTGGATTTATTTCAAATACAGTCCCAATGGCAACCTTTTGTGTCGCTACAAACATGCACACTCTATCACCATGATTGAAATGAGCCATACCTTCAAGAAGATTGCAAGCATAATTGTTAAACAAACCGCTTGCAGAGTATATTGATTTACGTAGCATAAAGCATAACAAGTATGTATGAGAAGCACCCTGTGGCCTGAAGGTCATAGGGTTCCCTCTATGCTACTAAGAATCTCTTTGTGCTCTATGCTCTATCGTCTATGATCTGTGATCTATATTGACTTCCTATGGCCCCTAGACCACAAGGCGCCCTCATTGTTCCCAAAAAACCCTCATTGTTTTGCTATGGGCCTAGGGCCATAGCTCTCTATGCCGGTATAAAGCATATTTGCTCTATATTAGCTCCCTAAGGCCTGAAGGCCATAGGGTTGTCCTCAAGATCACCTCACAGAGTTTCATGTCAAATATATATACATCCTATGGCCTTAGGGCCATAGGGAGTTTCATGTCAAGTATATATACATCCTATGGCACCCCATGACCCTAGGGCCATCAGATCTCCAAATGAAACATACGACAATGTATGGCCCTTGAGCTTATACATTGCAACCCCATGACCCTAGGGCTATAGGATCAGCATATGAAACATATGACAATGTATGGCCCTTGAGCTTATACATTGCAACCACATGACCCTAGGGCTTAGGGCTATAGGATTTCCAAGTGGAACATAGGGCAACGTATGGCCCTTGAGCTTATACATTGACACCCTATGGCCCTAGGGCCACAAGACTTAAAAACATACAAAAAGACAACCTATGGCCCTAAGCCCAAGGGTGTGAGCATTGACACCCTATGGCTCTAGGGCCGCAAGACTTCAAAACATACAAAAAGACAACCTATGTCCCTAAGCCCAAGGGTGTGAGCATTGACACCCTATGGCTCTAGGGCCACAAGACATCAAAACATACAAAAAGACAAACTATGGCCCTAAGCCCAAGGGTGTGAGCATTGACACACTATGGCCCTAGGGCCACAAGAATTCAAAACATACAAAAAGACAACCTATGGCCACGATGTCAAAGGTGGCCAAGATATCAATGCAGCCCCATGGCCCTAGGGCCATAGGATCTCTATATGGAACATGTGGCACCCTATGGCCCTTGACCTTATACATTGCAACCCCATGACCCTAGGGCCATAGGATTTCCAAATAAAACATAGGCAATGTATGGCCCTTGAGCTTATACATTGCCACCGTATGGCCCTAGGGCCACAAGATCTCACAACATACAATAAGAGAACCTAAGGCCCCTAAGCTCAAGGGTGTGGGTTCAAGGGTGGCCAAGATATCAATGCAGCCCCATGGCCCTAGGGCCATAGGATCTCTGTATGGGATATGTGGCACCCCATGACCCTAGGGCCATAGGATTTCCAAATGGAACATAGGCAATGTATGGCTCTTGAGCTTATACATTGCCACCCTATGGCCCTAGGGCCACAAGATCTCACAACATACAATAAGAGAACCTAAGGCCCCTAAGCTCAAGGGTGTGGGTTCAAGGGTGGCCAAGATATCAATGTAGCCCCATGGACCTAGGTCCATAGGATCTCTATATGGGACATGTGGCACCCCATGACCCTAGGGCCATAGGATTTCCAAATGGAACATAGGCAATGTATGGCCCTTGAGCTTATAAATTGCCACCCTATGGCCCTAGGGCCACAATATCTCACAACATACAATAAGAGAACCTAAGGCCCCTAAGCTCAAGGGTGTGGGCTCAAGGGTGGCCAAGATATCAATGCAGCCCCATGGCCCTAGGGCCATAGGATCTCTGTATGGGACATGTGGCACCCCATGACCCTAGGGCAATAGGATTTCCAAATGGAACATAGGCAATGTATGGCCCTTGAGCTTATACATTGCCACCCTATGGCCCTAGGGCCACAAGATCTCACAACATACAATAAGAGAACCTAAGGCTCCTAAGCTCAAGGGTATGGGTTCAAGGTTGGCCAAGATATGAATGCAGCCCCATGTCCCTAGGGCCATAGGATCCCTATATGGGACATGTGGCACCCCATAACCCTAGTGCCATAGGATTTCCAAATGGAACATAGGCAATGTATGGCCCTTGAGCTTATACGTTGCCATCCTATTACCCTAGGGCCATAGGATTTCCGAATGGAACATAGGCAATGTATGGCCATTGAGCTTATACATTGCCACCCCATGGCTCTAGGGCAGTAGAATCTCCATATGGGACATGTGGCACCATATGGCCATTGAGCTTACATATTGCCACCCCATGACCCTAGGGCCATAGGATCTCCAACTACAAAGTAGGGCAACGTATGGCTCTTGAGCTTATACATTGTCGTGGACCTAGGGCCATAGGATCTCCAACTGGAACATAGGGCTATGTATTGGAGCTTATCTATTGTCGCCCCTAAACCCTAGGGCCATAGGTTTTCCAAATGGAATATAGGGCAACTTATGGCTCTTGAGCTTATACATTTACACCATATGGCCCTAGGTCCACAAGCTTTAACATTGCCACCGTAGGGCCACAAGGATCTCACAAGGTAGAAGAAGAAAAGCCTAGGACATAGGATTTTCAAATGGAACTGAGTGCACGCTTTGATCCTTGACCTCCAACATTGCCGTCCTATGGTGTGAGCCCAGGGGTGGCTGAGGTGTCTTCATAACAATTTCGGCCATTCAAGGGATATCTGCAAGTGGCCTAAATTAAAAAATAATTTTAAAAAAAAATTACGCTACGACAAACATTGTCATAATGGTTTTTCAAATACACTTATTGATATCGGACAAAAAAATAGCGCACAATTTTCGGGATAATGTTTTTAAATTTTAGCTATTTTTAGTGTATTTTTTACTATGCAGATTTTGATTCTGAAGTCAAATTTTGCTTCATGGGTGTCGTTCCACTCGTACTACAAAGATATGGACAGTGACAAAGCCTTGCACCAACCTTTTTTTTCCATACTCTTTTTTTTTTTTTTGTTTTATAAAGCTCTTTCAATTTCGGAGCCGACGAGCTATGTCTCATTTTCGCACAAAGCTTAGAAACTCTAGTAATCTTGACTGTCCCCCCATGAGAACAGCCCCTACATTCAAAATTCAAATTTTGAATTTCTAACCTAACCTAACTAACCTTATCTCTCTCATTCTCTCTCTACCACAATTTTTTCCACGCTATAGCTCTCTTTCTCTCTCTCGTTTCTTTCTCAAAACCTACACAGAAACTTGCACACACAGAGCTTGTCTTTCTCTGTCTCTCTCTCCCTCTCTCCCTACGTATACAGTTCTACGCCATCTTTGCGACACACACACAGATCTACGCGAAGCCATCGCCACAACCTTCAACAGAAGGACTGCTGTCACGACCTCCCAAACACAGATCTGTTACCATCATCGTCGCGGCCTCAACACACCTAAGTTACTGCTTGCTACTGCTACAGCCGGTTTTCATCAAACACAAATTTACTCAGAGGTAACCTATAGAAACCCTAATCTTTTTCCTTAATTCCGTTTTAACTATTCTTAATGTAATTACGTTTTAGCTAAGTTGTGAATCACCTCTCTCTAGAACAATAAACAAAAATCATTAATTACATCTCTAAAACTGTAAAATTGTAGACTATAGAACTATAGAACAGAAAAATCTCTAATTAGAGATCTAAAACTGTAATACAGAATACTCTAATTAGAGACCTAAAAATATAAAACAGAAGACACTAATTAGGGACCTAAATTTGTAAAATAAAAAACTCTTATTAGGGACCTAAATCTGTAAAACAAAAAACTCCTCATAAGTGACCTAATGCTGTAAAATTGTAAAACTCTAACTACAAAAATCTCTAATTACAACAAAAAATTATAAACCTGCAAATGCAAAAGACAACAACTACAGAAAATGCTGAAACTATGGATACTTGTAATTGGGTTGTGGGGAGTTGGGCACACATTGTAAGAGGACGAGTAGAGCACGCTGTTGTATAAGGATGGATTAGGGTTCAATTGTAGGATGATGGGAAAAAAAAAGATGCAAGAAGGTGGGAAAGAAAGTGTACACTATATGTGCTTGTAAGATATGGTGTAATATAGTTTCTTTAAATTCATTTGTAGTCACTAAAATAAAACTAGACATTGAATCCCTAGAAGGGCAGACAGGGTGTGGCTGCATAGGGTTTCACCTCATACTAAAGAGTAACATATGGCCCTAAGGCACCCTATTAACATAAGGCCATAGGGTGGTCTCACATCGTACTATAGGGTGACCAATGTCCCATCTGGCCATAGGGTGCCAATGTACAATCTCAAGGGTCATAGGGCTCCCTATGGTCCTATTGAAGATCCTATGGCCATAGGGCCATAGAATCTCCAAAACATATATATGGCACTCTGGCCATAGGATCACATGGTGCTCTATGTCCGATCTAGAGACCTTGTGGCCCAAGGGCCTTAGGGTGGCAATGTACAATCTCAAGGGCCATAGGGTTCCCTATGTTCCTTTTGGAGATAGGGTGGCACTAGGGCCCTAGAATCTCCAAAAGTAAAGGGCCATAGTGTGGGAATGTACAATCTCAAGGGCCATAGGGTTCCCTATGTTCCTTTTGGAGATCCTATGGTCCTCGAGCCATAGGATCTCCAAAATGAACATATGGCCCTACGGACATAGGATCACAGGTTTCCCTATGTTTCTTTTGGAGATCCTACAGTCCTCGGGCCATAGAATCTCCAAAAGTAACATAGGGCCCTACAGACATAGGATCACAGGGTGCCCTATGTCCCATCAAGATACAGTGTGGCCTAAGGGCCATAGGATGGCAATGTAAAATCTCAAGCGCCATATGGTTCCCTCTATGCTACTTCTGAAGATCCTATGGCCCTAGCGCCATAAAATCTCCAAAAGGAACATAAGGAACCTATGGCCATAGGATCAAAAGGTGCCCTATGTTCCATCTTGAGACCTTCTAGCCCAAGGGCCATAGGGTGTATTTGTACAATCTCAAGGGCCATAGGGTTCCATATGTTTTTTTTGGAGATCCTATGGCCCTATATCCATAGGATCACAGGGTGCCCTATGTCCCATCTAGAGACCTTGTGGCCCAAGGGCCATAGGGTGACAACCTACAATCTGAAGGGCCATAGGATTCCCTATGTTCCCTAGGGTCACAAGGTGCCCTACCTTCCATTTGAAGACCCTATGGCCCAAGTGCCATAGGGTGGCAATGTACAATCGCAAGGGCCATATGATTCCCTATGTTCCTTTTGGAGATCCTATGGCCCTAGAGCCCTAGGTGCATGGGGCTTCCATGGTGCCCCTTAATATGCACCATGGTGTACCCTATGTACGTAGGCCACCCTCGGGCCCTTGGATGCCCTCTTTCCCATCTAAAGACCTTGTGGTCCAAGGGCCATAGGGTGACAATCTACAATCTCAAGGGCCATAGGATTCCCTATGTTCCCTAGGGTCACAAGGTGCCCTACTTTCCATCTGAAACAATGAGGGAACCTTGTGGCCTTCGGGCCATAGGATCTCTATGTAGAGCAAAGAGCATAGAGAGCTTCTTACTACCATAGAGGGAACCCTATGGACTTCAGGCCACAGGGTGTCAATATAGAGATAACAAAGATTCTTACTAGCATAGAGGGGACCCTATGGCTTTCAGCCCACAAGGTCTCCTCAATATAGAGAAAATAGTGTTTTTTACTGGCATAGAGAGCACCCTATGGACCTGGGTCCATAGGTTGCCAAAAAACTGTCATGAATGGTTTCTTTAAGATGTGTAGAGCATAGAGAGGTTCTTACAAGAATACAGGGGACTCTATGGCTTGAAGGCCACAGGCTCCCAATATGGAGCATAGATCGGTTCTTACTAGCATAGAGAGACCAAATAGTGCTTTATACATGGGGCCTTAAGGTGTCAAAACAATGAGGGTTTTTTCAAAACAATGAGGGCACCTTGTGGCCTTGGGGCCATAGGATGTCAATTTAGAGCATAGAGAGCTTCTTACTACCATAGAGGGAACCCTTAACCTTCAAGCCATAGGGTCTCAATATAGAGAAAACAGAGGTTCTAGCATAGAGGGGACCCTATGGCCTTCAGCCGACAAGGTCTCATCAATATAGAGCAGTAGTGTTTTTTACTGGCATATAGAGCACCCTATGGCCCTGGGTCCATAGGTTGCCAAAAAAACCCTCATGAAGGGTCTCTTTTAAACATACAAGGCACCTTGTGCCCTTATGGTCATAAGATGTGTAGAGCATAGAGAGGTTCTTAGTAGCATACATAGAACCCTATGGCCTGAACGCATAGGGTCCTAATATAGATCATAGATTGGTTCTTTCTAGCATAGAGAGACCAAATAGTGCTTTATACTTGGGAGCATAATGTGCCAAAACAATGAGGGTTTTTACAAAACTATGAGGGCACCTTGTGGCCTTGGGGCCATAGGATGTCAATATAGATCATAGAGCATAGAGAGCTTCTTACTATCATAGAGGGAACCCTATGGACTTCACGCCATAGGGTGTCAACATAGAGAAAACAGAGGTTCTTACTAGCATAGAGGGGACCCTATGGCCTTCAGTCCACAAGGTCTCCTCAATGGCATAGAGAGAATCCTATGGGCCTGGGTCCATGGGTTGCCAAAAAACCCTCATGAAGGTTTTATTCAAAACATATAGGATGTGTATAACATAGAGAGTTACTTACTATCATAGGGGGGACCCTATGGCCTTCAGGCCATAGGGTGCCAGTATAGAGCATAGATCGGTTCTTACTAACATAGAGAGACCAAATAGTGCTTTATACATGGGGCTATAGGATGTCAATATAGAGCATAGAGCATAGAGCATAGAGCATAGAGCATAGAGCATAGAGAGCTTCTTACTAGCATACAAAGAACCCTATGGCCTTCAGGCCACAGGGTGTCAACGTAGACAAAACAAAGGTTCTCACTAGCATAGAGGGGAACCTATGGCCTTCAGCCCACAAAGTCTCCAGGATATAGAGAAAATAGTGTTTTTACTAGCATAGAGAGCACCCTATGGTTCTGGGTCCATAGGTTGCCAAAAAACCATCATGAAGGGTTTCTTCAGAACATAGAGGGCACCTTGTGCCCTTGGGGTCATAGTATGTGTAGAGCATAGAGAGGTTCTTACTAACATACAGGGGACCCTATGGCCTGAATATAGAGAATATAGAGAATAGATCGGTTCTTACTAGCACAGAGCGGACCCTATGGTCTGCAGGCCAAAGGGTGCCAATATAGAACAAAGATCAGTTCTTACTAGCATAGAGAGACCAAATAGTGCTTTATACCTCGGGCCATAGGGTACCAAAACAATGAGGGTTGTTCAATGGCATAGAGAGCACCCTATGGCCCTGGGTCCATAGGTTGCCAAAAAACCCTCCTGAAGGGTTTCTTCAAAACATAGAGGGCAACTTGTGACCTTGGGGTCATCGGATGTGTAGAGCATAGAGAGGTTCTTACTAGCATACATGGGACCCTATGGCCTTCAGGCCATGGGGTGCCAATATAGAGCATAGACCGATTCTTACTAGCAAAGATCGGACCCTATGGCCTTCAGGCCAAAGGGTGCCAATATAGAGCATGGAGAGACTCTTACTAGAATATACGGGACCATATGGCTTTCAAGTCACATGGTGCCAATATAGAGAAAATAGTGTTTTTACTAGCTTAAAGAACATCCTGAACTAGGGGGATTGGTTGTCAAAAATCCATCATAGAAGGGTTCCTATGGCCTTCAGCCCACAAGGTCTTCTCAATATAGAGCAAATAGTATTTTTCATTGGCATACAGAGCACCCTTAGGGCCCTTGAGGCCAACCCTATGGCCTTCAGGCCTTAGGGAGCTAATATAGAGCATGGTGATTTATATCGGCATAGAGAGATATGGCCCTAGGGCCATAGCAAAACAATGAGGTATTTTTGGAAACGATGAGGGCACCTTGTGGTCTTGGGGCCATAGGAAGTCAATATAGATCATAGAGCATAGACGATAGAGCATAGAGCACAAAGAGATTCTTAGTAGCATAGAGGGAACCCTATGAGCTTCAGGCCACAGGGTGCCATTATAGAGTAAACAGAGGTTCTTACTAGCATAGAAGAGACCCTATGGACTTCATCCCACAAGGTCTCCTCAATATAGAGAAAATAGTGGTTTTTACTTGCATGGAGAGCACCATATGGCCCTAGGGTCATAGGTTACCAGAAAACCCTCATGAAGTGTTTCTTTAAAACATTGTGGCCACCTTGTGGCCTTGGGGTCATAGGATGCCAATGTAGAGCATAGAGAGGTTCTTACTAGCATGCAGGGGACCCTATGGCCTTCAGGCCACAGATTGCCATATGGTGTTGGTGTAGAGGCTCTAAAGGGGTATTTAGGCTATTCAAGGGATACTTCTTTGAGGGTCCTCTAATGTCATAAGGGAACATGTGATCACACTACCATAGAGTGGCCTAGGTACACTTGTAGAACCATTTTGTTGGAACCCTTTGGAGCTAGGACCACATGCTTTAACATAGAGGTGACTCTATGGCCCTAGGTCCATATGGATGTAATAATATCCATCTTGTCTAAATATATGTCATTCTTTTTACAGAAAATGTCTCAGAAGAGAAAGTCAAAGTCAGTTGATGGAACAGGCTCAACACCAAGTTCTTGGTATCTAGATTTTCACTTACCAAATGGTGGAAGTGATGAGAAACTCCACTTGTTCTTTCAAGATAAAGAGCAATATTCCTTCAAGGACTGTGGTATTGTCAAGGAGATAAAGAAAGATTGTTCAGATCTTGAAATGTCTCCATGCCTTGGAGTAAAACTACTCAATTGTGACTCCTACTTGTTGGAGCCTGTGGCCTTTGCTCAAAAATTGGTGAAGGTTGATTATGAAGGATTGACAATGACAAAAGCAGGGTGGGTGGATCTTCAAGACGACACTCCAAGTGAGAACTTTATAGACTTATATATTGAGGGCTTTAAGAAAGTCAATCAATATTTAGGTAAATTGAGCAGCACAAAGAAGAATAAGAAGCGAAAGAATGAAGACACAGGTACTGCAAATCAATCTAAGACGCTCAAGGAGAGTCAGACTCCCTCACTTGGAGAAAATAGTGGAAATGTGGCCGAAGAAAATCTTTCAGTTATACCCTTACAGACTCAATAAGCAGGAGATTCTAGTGGACTTGCAACCCTAACAGTTGGAACCCCCTCAGTGGCAGTGGTTGTGGACTCAGCATCCTTAGCTGTGTTGGACTCTATTATATAGCCCAAAGAAAAAGATCTTGATAAAGAAGTTGCCAAAACTTCTAAGAGTGGGCTAGATGGATACGTCGGAATTGACCACTATTTTAAATTCGGTGTACAATTTACCCAGTTGATCCCAGTTGAGAAATGCAACCATTGTCAAATGTATATGTGAAATATCTCTTGAAGCATTTTGCAGGGCACTCTAGGTCAGTCTCCAGTGCAGCAGACTTGATGCCGTATAACCCAATTACAAAAATGCCTTTACAAATAGCTGAAGTGCATGGAGACAAGATATCAACATACCACTACTGGATTCTAGCTGGTCAGCATTCCATCATAGCGGCTAGAGCTTTTTTGCGAGACAACAACACTAAGTATGCTTTGAGAAAAGAGTTCTACAAGTTTAGAACTGCAAGGATAGTGGTAGACGCTCAGAAAGAGGTTGTTGTTCGAATTTCCAGAATGGAGAACATGGAGAGAATAACAGCAATGAAACACCAGCCTTATGTGGAGGTCTTGAAGCATGGCCGTAGTCAATAGCTTGGATATTCTAAACCAACAAAACCCAAGGCAGGTGTTCCTGTTTGTCATCCAAGTCGAGCAGGTTGGGATGTAAGTTCCACTTCCCTATGCTTGTTTTTGTTACAATATTTCTTGAAATAAAGTTAATTTTCTTTTCTTTATTTTGAACGCCTTTGTAAATGTGGTGAACATCGTGTTCAACCATAAATCATTTGCCAACAAAGAAGCACACATGGTCATGTACGATGATGAAATCTATGATCAGTGGATACACATCTTGGAGAAGCATCAGACATCAACTTCTCGTGGGCGACAACCAAGCATAACAACCTTTAGATGCCTAGCTGGTTTAGAAGATAATGATTTCAAGCTACTACAACAAGAGCTAGCAGATGAGAAGATTTGCTTAGTGAAGCAACCACGTCAACAAGCGGGCATGCTCGACCTCACTGCACGTGCAACGGTCTTAAAGAAGACCAGGGTTTTTGAGCCTCAAATGTTGATGGCATTTAAAGAGATAGATCCATCAGCAATAGCAGTTACTTTATGGGATAAATGTAAGTCTCATTATAACATTACAGATGAGATTTACAAATCTCTCTTCATGAGTTGTACGCAATGGCTAAATATCCTACTACAAAAAGGAAAGAAGAAAGAGCCAATTCGTGAGATCACTAGGGGATATGTGCAGTGGATCATTGCACAAAATAATGGCACTTCTAGTTTGCAATTCATTTTACCATGGACAATCAAGTGTCTTGGAAAGAATTTGAAAGGCATTGAGTTTCTATGCAGTGAGAATAGCTCTAAATTTAGTGTTGGTGTTTGCATCATAGACACAACACACAAAAGTATTTCATCTAGTGGTTGGAGTGCTGCCCAATTTGGTAAAGTAGTTGATGGAGTATGTGGGGAATCACATCAACCATCAGAGTTTTTAATTGCCGGCTTAGTCAAGTATCAGCATGCTGCTTCCCTAGAGAAGGCAATTTCTGAAAAAGCTAAATGGTATGAAATGCACGTTCTACCTTTGAGCTCCTTAATGGGATCAGAGACCATCCAAACATGTGCTCTTCGCGAAGTAGTTTTTGGGGTTTGGGAAATTTTCAGTCAAGGAGAGCAGTACACCAACTACTCTAGTGTTAAAGAGTCATTGTTGGAGCCAATGCATACTCTCTGCATCAATGACGACGAGTATGATGCTGTGACCACGGCCAAATCCTTTTTTGTACGTCATGCAATCAAATTCATCTGTCTCAAAGAAGATGATCAAGTGATAGACATCTTCTCATTAGGCTATGGGACTAAAAAGGCACTACAACAACAGAGAAAGGTGATATCAGTTGCATGTAGTAGTGATCAAATGACGCAATTGGAATCTCTTTGCCATTCTGTAGTGGAAGAAGACCTTGATCTTAGAAGTGGATAACACAGAGAAAGTCAATGCCAAGGATTCAAAGGAAGAAGAAATTGAAGAACCATTGGATGCAAGTGCTGAGGCCATTCTAGAAAGTCTACAGGAAATAGGTTAAGCTAGCCACCCATGATATTACATTACTGATATTTAGATTATTATTGTTGTCATTTTATTTTATTTGTCCCATCTCAAATCTGCCCATGATGTTAAAAACATTGATGTTTGGCTCGTTATTGTTCTCAATTTATTTTCTTTGAAAAAATGTGAACTTGTGAGTTTGAGTTTTTTCACAATAAATGAATTAGACTTAAGTGTATGATATTATATGGACATGTTTTGGTAAATAGAATTCTACATTTATATATGGTCATAAGATATATATTATGTAATACTTTAAAGGTAATTGATCATATGAGGTTTGGGAAGAATACACTATGACTTGAGGATCATAGAGTTCTTTGTAGACTTGAGGATCGTAGATTTCTTTGTAGACATGACACCCTATGGCCCTAGGGCCATAGAATCCTCCAAAAGAAAATGGGATACCCAAAAACCTTACAGATGTAGGGTGATTACACTGAGTCTCTAAAAGGGCACATAAGCATCTGGGTTACTCTATAGCCTTACGCCCATAGGGTGTCAACATAGAATCCCCCAAAAGAATTTGGCTACCCTACAATCTTACGGATATAGGGTGATTACATAGAGTCTTTAAAAGGTCACATAAGCATTTGGGCTAGTCTACAGCCTTAAGGCCATAGGGTGTCAACACAGCTATCCTACAATCTTATGTATATAGAGAGATTACATAAAGTCTCTAAACGGGAACATGAGTGTTTCGGCTATTCTAGAAAGGAAACATAAGTTATCCAAGAGCATTTGGGATACCCTAAGGCCTTAGGGCCATAGGGTGGTGACATAGAATCTCCAGAGGGGCACTTAAATCACCCCATGGATGCAAATCACCTAGCTCTTATAGACACATCTTATAAAACATCACATGACACCCTATGGCCTTTAGACCAAAGGTTGGTTATTCTAGGTCACCTAAAGACTCTTTAACACTAGGTTGGTAACCTAACAGGACATAAAAGTGTTCAGGGTTTTGAAAAAAACCTCCAAAACCATAGTAGATCCACTCATTTTGTAAAATCCTTTCATGAGGTTATAGTTCAAGGCCTACTACACATGGAAAAAATAAGAAACTTGTAAAATTTCTCATCTTTTGGTCACACTAAGCCTCCAAAGTTGATGGACTAGTACATTTTCATCAAAACAGTCATTTCTTACGTTTTGTTGCATAAAAATAAGATTAGGGATTTTTGTAGGACTTGAGCTAAATTCCCTAGTTAGCTTCAATGGGCTGGTGATCAGAACATGTGATTGTTTCTCACTCACTATTTTTTGTTTTGCCAAAAGAAATGCGTACAAAAAAGTTGAATTTTTACCATTTTGCAAACCTATCATCAAAGTTTCTATAGCCACGCTCAATGCAAATAATATATGCATGTTTTCTTAGTGCCCTATTGTCCTTTAGGTTCATAAGGAGCCATGGAGCATGTCAAAAGAATAATACATCTCTTACCAAAGGGAGTCTTGGGAACAAAGATGAAGTGCTAAATACAGCAAACATGAAAAAACTAGGTTCAACATTATGAGTTGTAGAATCCCATAGAAACTATTCAATATCTAGCCAAATTTGAGCCTTATGACTAGATATGGTTACTACCTACAAAATGCATGTAGTTGTCACAAGAAACTAACAATATTGAAAAAGCTATACTTGATATACTAGAATGTTTCGTTTTCTTCTATAATTGAAAAAATCAACTATCGTTGTCTACTATGCAAAATAGGGTATTGGGTGCCCCAAAACTCAAGGAATATTAGCTTTATGTTACAATATGTGACATAGAAAATCAAAACTGCATTTGGATATCATGAAAGCCACCAAAAAAATCATAGAAGAGCTAAAATTGGCTAAAAAACAGGATTTGACAATTTTTGTAATTTGGTCATAACTTACAACTTTAACATTTATTTCTCCCTAGAAGCATCAGCACATGTTGAAGACTACTAAAAATAGTTCTCTAGCATTATAGACCTCACAAACATGAATTCTAGAGTGGTATAGTTGCAAAAAGTTGAAAAAAGCCAAAAACAGGACCCGTTTTTTCACGCAGTTTAGGTTGTGAAATGTTGTGCAAGAACAAGATTAAAGATGGAATTGATATTCCAAAAAAATGTCAAGTTTTTTTCAGCTCATGAGACAACTTTCTAGATAGATAGCACCTCAAAATCCATTTTGAAACTCTTGACATAA
The DNA here is from genome assembly GCF_014529385.1 of Adiantum capillus-veneris. Lineage (NCBI taxonomy): Eukaryota > Viridiplantae > Streptophyta > Polypodiopsida > Polypodiales > Pteridaceae > Adiantum > Adiantum capillus-veneris. Next base: position 137,403,163 of record NC_140940.1, on the reverse strand, counting down.
TTCAAGGAAAATGGTCACTTAACAGGACATAAAAGTGTCCCATTACCAACCTAGTGTTAAGTGTTTCAAGAAAATTTTTCAATGGCTTTATATCTTGTGTCCATATACATTAGGGAAATATATTTCTTATCTTGTGATTAACACTAGAATGGTAACCTAACAGGACATAAAACTGTTCTTTCAGGGTTTTGGGAAAAATTCCAAAACCATAGTAGATCCACTCATTTTGAAAAATCCTTTCATGAGCTTATAGTTCAATAACTACTACATATGGAAAAAATGAGAAACTTGTAATTTTTCTCATCCCTTGGTCACTACAAGCCTCCAAAGTTGATGGACCAGTGCATTTTGCCCAAAACAGCAATTTCTTACGGTTGATTGCATATAAATAAGAGTGGAGATTTTTGTAGGACATGAGATAAAATGCCTCGTTAACTTCAATGGGTTGGTGACCAAAACATATGGTTGCTTTTACCTCACTATTTTTTTTTGGGCAAAAAGAATAGGTACAAAAAAGTTGCATTTTTGCCATTCTGCGGACCTATCATCAAAGTTTCTATAGTCACGCTCAATACAGATACTATATACATGTTTTCTTAGTTCCCTTTGGGCCTCTGGATTCAAAAGGAGCCATGGAGCATGTCAAAAGGATAATGGATCTCTTACAATTGGAACCTTGGGGGCAATGATAAAGTGCTAAATACAGCAAACATGAAAAAACTGGGTTTAGCATTATGACTCTAGAAACCCATAGAAACTACTCAATATCTAGCCAAGTTTTTAGTCTATGATTAGATATGGTCACTACATACGAAATACACACAATTGGCCTAAGAAACTAGTAATATTGAGAAAGTTATACTTGCTACTCTAAAATGTAACGTATTCTTCAGCAATCAAAAAACTCAACCATCATCATATACTATGCTATATAGCATATTAGGTCCCCCAGAAATCAAGGAAGATTAGATGTATGTTATACATTACACTTACACAATCAAAATTGAATTTGGATATCAAGAAAGCCACCAAAAAAATCATAAAAGTGCTAATTTTGGTCAAAAAACAGGATTATGCAATTCTTGTAAATTGGTCATAACTTTCAATTTTAACACTTAGCTCTCCCTACAAGCATCAAAACATGTTGAGAACTATGAAGGCCTAACCTCTAGCCATCTAAATCTCATAAACATGAAGTTTAGAGTGGTATAGTTGCCAAAAATTGAAAAAAAGCCAAAAACAGTACCCGTTTTTTCACATAGTTTAGATTCAAAAATGTTGTGCAAGAGTAAGGTTAATGGTGAGATCGATACTCAAAAAAAAAATGCTAAGTTTTTTTCAGCTCATAAGGAAACTTTGTGGATATATAGCACCTAGAAATTCATTTTCATACTCTTCAAATAATTCAAGCAAAATGGTCACTTAACAGGACACAAAAGTGTCCAAGGACATAAAAGTGTCATGTTACCATTCTAGTGTTAAGGTTTAATATTCTATTGAGAATGAAATAAGCTAGAAAAAACTAAAAAGTATTTAATCCTCAAAATTCCAAAATAAGAGTTTGAACAATTGATGTATGATCATTTTTTGTTGGGTGTAAGTTCTTCTATTGTGAATTGATGGTGTAAGCGTTTGAAATAATTATCTTTGCATTGCAACTAACTAGATTAAACATATATTCAACATGTGTTGTAAATGCCAATATTTGCTTAGATAGTAAACATCGAGTATAAATGGTTATTGAAGCATTTGTACTTTGGATTATGTGAAGATCTAGTTCTTTGATTGTAACAAGATTTTATTTAAAGATATAAAGTGCGAGTATTTTGTTCCAAACTATGATTTTGTTTCTCTTCTAGATGATGTAGAGAATTGGAATTTATATCTTGATTTTTTTTCAATAGAGAGAAGCTACGACTAGTAGAATTTTTTAGCTTGTCATGTAGCAATCGGAACATTGTATCAAGGTTTATTACAAATAAATGATTGTATAATGTATAACCATTGTTTAAGTTTGTAAATTGGAAGTAGAAGGCAATGCAAGTTCCAAAACATGTTCAATGCCATAAGGAGAATCCAACACAAATACTTTTGCCCCTTAGGAATGTAGCAATCGGAACATTGTATCGAGGTTTACTGCAAAGAAATCATTGTATAATGTATAACCATTGTTTACGTTTGTAAATTGGAAGTAGAAGGAAATTCAAGTTCCAAAACATGTGCAATGCCATAAGGAGAATCCAGCACAAATAATGATCAGCAAAAAATGTATGATGTATGATAATGATTCAATTTTGTATATCGTGTTGCATATTTATCGCATTTTTTAGCTTACACATTTTGCTAGCATAGAGGACACCCTATGGCCCTAGGACTATACGATGCCATCATATCCCATGTACAATTTCTCTTTTAGCATAGAGGACATCTTATGGATCTAGGGTCATAAGACGCCAACATAGTGCATAAATGGCTTCTTATAAGTATACACGTAAACACAGTGCATAGAGGGAATTTTACTAGCATAAAGACCACCCTATGTCCTTGGGACCTAGGGTGCCAACATAGAGCATATAGGGCTTTTTATAGCACCTTATTGCCCTTGGGACGCCATAGTGCCATAAAGTGGTTTTTGTATATATAGTAGAGAATTCTCACACACATGATACCTTGGTCACTATCTAGCCCTTGGACCGTATGATAGTAGCATAGAGGACACCCTATAACCCTAGGGTTTCCCTCTATCCCTAGGGCCATACACTGCCAACATATAGTATACATGGTTTCTTCATAGAGCAAACCTTTTAGTCCTACACTATAGAGTGGAAACCTAGACCATATAATGTATCCTACTAGCATAGAAGGCACCCTATGACCCTGAGGCCAAAGAGTACCAATTTAGGGCATACAGGGTCTCATCCTAAGTTGATGGGCACCTTGTGGCCCTAGGGAGCACCCTATGGCCCCAGGCCCATAGGGTGTCAACATAGTCAAATGGGGTGTAAAATTAGAGCATAGAGGGTTTCTTACTATCATGGAGGACACCCTGTGTCCTTGGCGCCATAGGGTGTAAACATATAGCATGGAGGGTTTCCTGCTAGCATAGAGAGCACCCTATGGCCTAGGGGCCAGAGGACACCCTATGGCCCTAGGACCATAGGATACCATCATATCCCATGTACAATTTCTCTTTTACCATAGAGGACATCTTATGGATCTAGGGTCATAAGATGCCAACATAGTGCATAAATGGCTTCTTATAAGTAAACACGTAAACATAGTGTATAGAGGGAATTTTACTAGCATAAAGATCACCCTATGGCCTTGGGGCCATAGGGTGCCAACATAAATCATACAGGGCTTTTTATTAGCACCTTGTTACCCTTGGGACAGACATGATACCTTGGTCACTATCTTGCACTTGGACCATATGATAGTAGCATAGAGGACACACTATAGCCCTAGGGTTTCCTTCTATCCCTAGGGCCATACACTTCCAACAGATAGAATACATGGTTTCTTCATAGAAAAAACCTTTTAGCCCAACGCAATCGAGTGGAAACCTAGACCATATATAAATGTATCCTACTAGCATAGAAGGCACCCTATGACCCTGACGCCAAAGAGTACCAATTTAGGGCATAAAGGGTCTCTTCCTAAGTTCAAGGGCACCTTGTTGCCCTAGGGAGCACCCTATGGCCCCAGGGCCATAGGGTGTCAACATAGTCAAATGGGGTGTAAACTTAGAGCATAGAGGGTTTCTTACTATCATGGAGGACACCCTGTGTCCTTGGTGCCATAGGGTGTAAACATATAGCATGGAGGGTTTCTTGCTAGCAAAGAGAGCACCCTATGCGCTCCCTATGGACTTGGGGCCATATGATTCCAACAAGGAGCATAAACGGTATTTTGATAGCATAGAGGATAGCTTATTTCCCTGGGGCCATATGATACAAAAATAAAAGAGTCTTAAGAAGGGCACCTAGGCCACTAAATCACCATGGGGCCATAAGGTGGTCTTTGTGGGAAATGCTCCTAAAGGGTTCCTTGGCTATCCTATGGCCTTTGGGCAATAGGCTACCAACATAGAGTTTAGATGGTTTCTTACTAACATAGAGCTCACCTTGTGGCCTACGATCTTTAGATTCTAATATAGAGTTTCAATGGTTTCATACTAGGCGTAAGGGGCACCCTATGGCCTTGGGGCCATAGAGTGTCAATGTAGAGCGCAGAGGTTTCCATTCTAGCATAGAGGGCACCATGTGGCCTAGGATCCATTTGATGCACCCTATGGCCCAAGGGCTATAGGTTGCCAATGTAGACCGTAGAGGTTTTCTTTCTAGCATAGAGGTAACCTTGTGGCCTAGGGGCTATTTTGTGCTCCCCTAGAGCATACAAGGTTTCTTAGTAGCATTATAAAGGGTACCTTGTGGCCCTCAAGTCTCCATAGGGTGCCAACATAGAGCGTAGAGGGTTGTTCTTACTAGCATAGAGGACATCCTATGGCCTTGGGGCCATAGGGTTTCAATATTGACCATAGAGGATATCTTACTAGCATAGAGGCTACCTTGTGGCCCTAGGTCCATAGGGTGCAAACATAGATAATAGAGGATTTCTTACTATCATAGAGGGTACCTTGTGGCCCTAGGTCCATAGGGTGCAAACATAGAGCATAGAGGATTTTTTACTAGCACATAGGGCACCCTATGGCCCAAACGCCATAGAGTGATAACATGTAGCATAAAGGGTTTCTTACTAGCATAAAGGCAGACCTTGTGGCCCTGGGGTCATAGGGTGCCAACATAAAGCATATATGGTTTCTTACTAGTGCTCATAGAGGGCATCTTGTGGCCCTATGACAACCGATGGCCTTAGGGCCATAGGGTGACACATAAATAAAGTACCATATGGATTTGAAGCCATATATCTATTTATATGTTGAGACCTCCCAACAATCCTAACCCTATGGCCTTGAGGCCATAAACAGACATATTTTGGATTATCTTAAAGTCATAGAGATATCTACAAAGAGAACCGTATGGCCTGAAGGCCATAAGAAAATTAGTCAAGGAAATCATCCAGTGCAAGAAGATCATGGCAATAGAAAATGAGACTTCTGCTCTAGAGCTTAAAGGCATAAATGTTTCTCCAAGTATACTTCTAGGCGCCACCATCATGGACAAAGAACTAATGTAGCATAAAAATAAATTCATTGTAGATGTGTTGTCAATTAGTAAATTTGCTATTTCCGATTAGTTTTTTCTAAGAGGGTGACAAAACAAAGTTATCAAAATGTAGATACTTTGGAATCTAAAATTAGGTGTTCTTTAAACTTGCAGTCCTTCAACAAGATATTGCGGCTGACAAAGTTTTACTCGAGATTGTTGGTATATAGGATGCTAATGCCATTGACCCTACTGAGAAAGATTCTATCAATATGCATGTCAAACAAAGAGTTTCTGATGAAGATGACAAGAATCTACAAGTCATTGAAGGTTAACTGCTACAACGACTGGAGATAAATTTAAAGAGTAATCCAATGGAAGAAGATAGTGAAAGTTCCAGAACATGTGCAAGGGAAGAAGAAGAATCCAATGAAAATATTCTAGTAGCCCAAGAGTTGGGAATTGGATTGCATGACACCACAATGGAAGTAGAAGGCAATGGAAGTTCTAGAACATGTGCAACGCCAGAAGGAGAATGCAACACAAATATTTTAGCACCCCAGGATTTGGAAATCGAAGTGCATGGTGAGTCAGACCTTCCATCCACCAACAAACCAATGTTGACTATAATAGTGAGCTTGTGTGGATTGTTCCTGAGGAGATGCTGGCAAAAGTCCAAGAAAATGAGGAGCTTAAAGTTTGGACATGAGAATATTGTTCTTCGTCCAGGATGCATTGAGTTTTTAAAGGCTCTATTTAGCAATTTCAATGTAGGGATATGGTCAGCTGCTAATGACATGCATGTTGTGGACATCATCAAGATTTTAGAAAAGGAAGCTAAAGAAAAATTCCCATTATTTATGATCTGGGGGAAAAGCCAATGTCAACCATGGATAGAATCAAGGATCACTCGCTTAGATAATCTAGTAGTAGAAGCACTTTTCAAACCGCTGGCTATTGCATCATCAAAATTTGGGCTTGATGCAAGAAGATTGCTTCTTGTAGATGATGAACCATTAAAGGGATGTGTGAATCCTGCATTGAATTGTATTTTTCCACCATCATTTAATGTTGATGATGAGGAGGATAATATCCTCCTTGGGGAGCTTCTACCATATATCAAAGCTCTCAATCATGTTAATGACATTCGCACAGTTACAGGGCCTCATTTATATGGACAAGCACCCATTGCTCAAGGTCATGAGCTTTATAACCGTGTACAAAAGTTTGTTGCAGAGTGGGAGGAGAGAAATCTAATTTTTCTAGGAAAAACCTACTCCACGGGAAGACTACCAGAAGTTTCTCGTCCTCTTCACGATGAGAAAGTTACAACATCTAGCACTAGTGGAATGTCCACTCGAAGTCAAGACAAGAAACTTTCAGCACGTGATCGAGAAAAAGTAAGGGTCTTAAAGAATATCAAATCATTATCAGCCTTGAAAGGTACAGAAGCAATCATGCTTGCCCAAAAATTGGGATATAAGGAGCCTGTGATCAAAGTACATGAAGCCAAGAATTATATAAAGCATCTAAAAATTCAGTATGATCTCAAATAGCCCTATATCAAGAAATGATGTAGCAATGTTTTGTAACATTTTGTCATTTACAAATATATTGATGTACTTAGAGACTTTGTTAGAGTGCTTAGGGTTTCAAGATATATGAAGATGTAAATGATTAATAGTTTTTTAAATTGTCTTTCAATACTATAAGTAACTTATGAGTTTCATGTGCCAAATGCTCTTTTTTTTTTAAAGCTTTTATAGTTGTTTGCTTTGAAATTTGAGTTCACTGTGCCATCAAGGACAATCTACATGCTCATAAGGTCAAATCTCACCCTATATGTCCTTGGGGGAATTTCACTTTATGGTCTCAACACCCTATGTGAATCTAAGACCATAGGGTCATAGTTTGGCATGTGTTCTTGCATAGGACTTACTAAGTGTAACCACAAACTAGCACCCTATGTCCCTAAGGTCTTCAACACACTTAAGATCTCTATACTAACTTTTTTTTTTTAATCATTTTAGGGCTTCTAAGAAAAAATGTTTTGCTATTAGATTATCACAAAATAGAGGAGCTCCCTTTCATATTACATCAAATATCACATTCAAACCAAGAGCAATGGTTTCATTATCTACCAACATCTTTCAAACAGGACAAAAGAACGCTTATCTTGGATTTAGAGGGTGTGCTTCTTGCAACATTTGAGCTTCAATCAAGGCCAACTTGGACCAAGTACATGTGCATTGTAGAAGATAACAATGAGGTGTATGCGGTGCGTCCAGATGTAGAGTATTTCTTAAGATTTTGCTTTGAGTTCTTTGAGGTTTGGATTTGGAGCTGCCATCATTTACAAAAAGCTCAACACATAATCAAGACCTGTTTTCCTACAGAAAGTCACAAATTCAAGATGATTATGGATAACCGGTGCTGCCAAAATTCAAATTTCATGATCGGTTACAAAAGATCCTATCACAAAAATCTTTCAACTATATGGAAGCTATTTGATTATTTAGATGGGGGCAACACTATAATATTTGATGATAGTCCATATCGAGTGATGTGGAATATGCAAGGAACTTATATGATTTTTCCAAAGTTTTGGAACCAACCTACTCAATTGCTTCAAAGTTTTTTAAAAGATGAAATTTTTCCATGGTTATGTGGATGGTTGTATGCTAAAGACAAGAGAGACTATACCATAAGAAATTTTGTAATGTTCCATCCTGATCCCGAGACTCACTATGTGATGCAATGTTATATGTCTCAAAGGACTCAAAATCTCAAGAGAAGGAGGCCATTTGATGTGTACTAGTTAAGTATTCTAAATAGCATCTACCAAGTATTTGGCAATGTGTACTTTTCAAAATTTAAATTTGATGGAATGTTGTGGGATATCTTGAAACATCTTTAACACTAGAATGGTAACAAGACACTTTTATGTCCTTGGACACTTTTGTGTCCTGTTAAGTGACCATTTTGCTTGAATTATTTGAAGAGTATGAAAATGAATTTCCTTATGAGCTGAAAAAAACTTAGCATTTTTTTTTGAGTATCGATCTCACCATTAACCTTACTCTTGCACAACATTTTTGAACCTAAACTGTGTGAAAAAATGGGTCCTGTTTTTGGCTTTTTTTCAATTTTTGGCAACTATACCACTCTAAACTTCATGTTTGTGAGGTTTAGATGGCTAGAGGTTAGGCCTTCATAGTTCTCAACATGTTTTGATGATTGTAGGGAGAACTAAGTGTTAAAATTGAAAGTTATGACCAATTTACAAGAATTACATAATCCTGTTTTTTGGCCAAAATTAGCACTTTTATGATTATTTTGGTGGCTTTCTTGATATCCAAACTCAATTTTGATTTTTTAAGTGTAATGTATAACATAAAGTTAATCTTCCTTGAGTTTTGGGGGACCTAATATGCTATATAGCATAGTATATGATGATGGTTGAGTTTTTTGATTGCTGAAGAATACGATACATTTTAGAGTAGCAAGTATAACTTTCTCAATATTGCTAGTTTCTTAGGCCAATTGTGTGTATTTTGTAAGTAGTAGCCATATCTAATCATACACTACAAACTTGACTAGATATTGAGTAGTTTCTATGGGTTTCTAGAGGTCATAGTGCTAGACCCAATTTTTTCATGTTTGCTGTATTTAGCACTTTATCATTGCCCCCAAGGTTCCAATTGTAAGAGATCCATTATCCTTTTGACATGCTCCATGGCTCCTTTTGAATCTAGAGGCCCAAAGGGAACTAAGAAAACATGTATATAGTATCTTTATTGAGCGTGACTATAGAAACTTTGATGATAGGTCCGCAGAATGGCAAAAATGCAACTTTTTTGTACCTAATTTTTTTGCCTTAAAAAAAATTTAGTGAGGTAAAAGAAACCATATGTTTTGGTCACCAACCCATTGAAGTTAACGGGGCATTCTATCTCATGTCCTACAAAAATCTCCACTCTTATTTATATGCAATCAACCGTAAGAAATTTCTTTTTTGAGCACAATGCACTGGTCCATCAACTTTGGAGGCTTGTAGTGACCAAGGGATGAGAAAAATTACAAGTTTACCATTTTTTCCATATGTAGTAGTTATTGAACTATAAGCTTATGAAAGGATTTTTCAAAGTGAGTGGATCTACTATGGTTTTGGAATTTTTCCACAAAACCCTGAAAGGACACTTTTATGTCCTGTTAGGTTACCATTCTAGTGTTAAGCTGTTTTTTTAATGAAGTGCATCCTATTGTCAAGAGACTTCTCTCATTCATGTTCTTTGGTTTCATTGTTTGATGCTTCTATGGTATTGTTAACTTTTTCTTCTTATTAATTGTCTTTATTAAGTGATCCAAACAATCAAAATTTCTTGACATTTGGTAGTGTTACAAAACGGTGTTTTTTGAACACACTCAATCTTGGAGATATCATACTCTTTCTAGTTAGTCTTTTATTGTATATGCGATGAAGACCATCATTTTTATGAAACTGTCAAGTTGGTGGTAATCTTTATGTTTATACTTTATACTATTTTGACATAATCAATGTATACAATGCGTATTATTCACATCAAATGGTGTTTTTAAACACCTCCTTTTTTTGAGACACCATCTCTAAAACCTTTGAGTGAAGTTTTAAAGCATGTACTTGATGTAAAAAATCTTCATCATAACATTGATTCTTTGGCACAAACTTATATTAGGAGTTTTTATATTGTAGTTTTATGTTAAGAAATATTTTCAAAGTTAGAATTATGATAGTTTATCTAAGTAAGTGTCTCATCTAACTTTGTATAGTTAAATAAAATACCAAATGGAATTATAGGTGCAATAGATGACATCTTATGGTCTTAGGGCCATAGGATACTCTATAGTATTGTTTATATTTTTTAATTTTTTGTGAACATAGATCATAGAGGGTTTTTCTCACTACCATAGAGGATATCCTATGGCTTTGGGGCCACATGGTCTCAATATTGAGCGTAGAGGATTTCTTACTAGCATAGAGGGTACCTTGTGGCCCTAGGTCCATAGGGTGCAAACACAGAGTATAGAGGATTTCTTACTAGCACAGAGGGCACCCTATGGTCTAAGGCTATATGGTGACAACATATAGAATAAAGGGTTTCTAACTAGCATACGAGGCACACCTTGTGCGCCTGGGGACATAGTGTGCCAACATAGAGAATAGAAGGGTTTCTTATTGGCATAACATCTTGTGGCCCTAAGAAAACCTACATCCTTAGGGACATAGGGTGGCACATAAATAAAGTCCCATATGGCTTTGAAGGACTGGACCTCTTTGTACGTTGGGACCAGCTAACAATCCTAACCCTATGGCCTTGAGGTCATAAAGAGACATATTAAAGTCATAGACATGTCTACAAAGAGCACCATATGGCCTGAAGGCCATAGGTGCAATAGATGGCATCTCATGGTCTTTACAGGATACTATATAGTATTATTTTGACTTTTTAAGTGTGAAATGTTAGTTTGAATGTTGTTTAAATTATTGTGTATTTAAAACTTGATAGCATGCTACAAAACCATGACCAAGTATTTTGTTATACATGGATTAAAGTCGCCAAATTATGACAAGAGTGTTTAATAGTATTTTCCTTTACATATTATCTTTTTTAATTGCTATAATCAATCTATATGCTGCTTTAAAATCATATCAATTGGTTTTTTTGACACCTCATTTTTTGAGAAGCTACTTCTAGAAGCATTTGTTGAATTTTGAAAAGCACTGATGTCATACAAATCCTCTTTCCAAAAACTATATTGGAGGTTTATTCTTAAATTTTATAGTAGAGAAATTATAAAATAGACTCATACAATCATGATAATTTATCTAAATTAAATACAACTAGATCTTATAAATCATTAAATAACACAATCCTAGCATACACATTTAGAATTTGGGAAATGGGATTTTCCCAAATTATCTAAAATAGTGTTAGAGACCTATTTTTCCTCTCAGCAACACCATTTTGATGAAGCATATACGGCACTATACATTGGTGTTGTATCCCACAACTAGCCAAAAATTCATTAAATTCATGAGACATATACTCCCCTCCTCGATTGGAACGGAGGGTGCTCATAGTACATTTTGATACATTTCCATCCATAGCCAAAAAAAAATTGAAGCACATAAAAACTTTGGACTTTTCTTTAAGTGGGTGGAGATACCCATGCATGCCTGGAGTAATTAACAATGAAATTCATGAAGTACAGGTAATTGCTCAAGGACGGAGTTTGCATGGGCCCACAAACATCACTATGCACAAGCTGCAACCTGCATGTGGCCCTAATTGAACCATTCTTTGGAAACTTCGAACACTACATTTTACCCAAAATACAGACTTCAAAAACATGTTTGGTAGGTGCTTCAAGAGGCGGCAAAGAAGCAACCACATCAGATTTCTACAAACACAGAACTGGCCAAATTTATATGCTCAAAACGTGCATGCCAAAGTTTTGCATCTGAAATAGCCCTTGAATCTGCAACTGCATTTGCAAAATTTTATCAATACTTGTCATACAAAGTGAACTTATACAGCCCACAGCCCAAAATGCCAGATGCAACAATTTCATCACCAAAACTGAGATCATGAATCTTACATCTCTCATCCACAAATTTGACTACAAGTCCAAGTCTAGCAAGTGCGGATACAAACAAAAGATTCTTCTTGATCCCAATACATAAAGTGCATCGACAACTATGAAACAACTGCCATTTGCAACAGTAAGCACAATCTTTCCAACCCCCTGAACCGGATCAGAGGCATTGTTGGCACAAGTGACTCAACTCCCATGAGGGACAGACTCAAGAGAGGGTAACAATTCACGATGTGAGGTAATCTGCTTTGTAGCACCGCTGTCAAAATACCACACATGTGAATCTCTAGCAACGGATAAGCATGCATCATGGACAACAGGATTGTAAGTGCACTCTGCACTAAAAGCCCATTCTGCATCAACATCAGCATCACAGTCTCCTTTTACAGTAGACTCAACAATGGATGCATTTGTAGTGGAACCACCCTCTTTCTTCTTAGCCTCTTTGGCCCTTCAACTTAGAACACTGCTTGATCAAATGATCATTAGCTCTACAATAATGGCAATGCATCTTCTTTTTTTCCTTGTCACCAAAATTTCCAGACGAATAGCTGCTAGCAGAAGCATTAGGAACAAAATTTTTGCCACTCGCAGTAGAACCATAAGAAGTGACAGCATTGTTGTTACCACCCTTTCTTTGAGAAGCAATAAAAGCCTGCTCAATTGTACGCTACCTAGTCTTGTTTTATTGGAAAGTGACCCTTGCAACAACAATGTACATAATGCATCAAACTTGAAAACTTCAAAGATTTCCTTGGGTCATTAGTATTTAAGTACTAGCAAAAGTCTAGTATGAATCTGCTAAGGCATCAAGAACATTCTACACAATGGAACTGTTTGAAATGACTTCACCTGAAGAAATAAGTTGCTCATTGATATCCTTGACACCAGCAAGGAAAGTGTCCATATCATCTTCCTCATGCATAAACTTTGATTCGAGCTCTTTACATAGCAAAGCCATTTTAGCCTCATTGCGGCTTGCATAAAGACCTACTAGAATATCCCAAGCCTGTTTTGCAGATTTTGCTGAGAAGTTATGTGAGGAGCAATGGTGTGCTTCACAGACAACACAATCAATGCATGAGCCTGTGCATCCTGTACATCCCAACGAGATTGTTCTACCGTAGGAAAAACAACTCTAGTAGCAGCAGTCCTTGCAGCAAGACCTGCAGCATCCTCAACATCGCCTCTATCCTCAGAACCATGATTTACATCAATGCCCTACACAATATTCAAAAACTCCCTTTGACACAAGAACATGTTGCATCATGTAAGCCCACCCACATAGGGTAATTGTCCCCATTCAACCTGTCCTCAGCACAGCAGCAATCCTTGCAGCAAGACGTGCACCATCCTCAACATCGCCTACATCCTCAGAACCATGATTTACATCAATGCCCTACGCAATATTCAAAAACTCCCTTTGACACAAGAACATGTTGCATCATGTAAGCCCACCCACATAGGGTAATTGTCCCCATTCAACATGTCCTCAACACAGCAGCAAACATCTTGAACACATCTGTATTGTTGTCAGCCATGGTAAATGTTGAACCTTATGTGAAAAATCCTCTAAAAGAGGAGAAACAAAGTAGGAACAACACGTTGTCGAGAAATTTGCGGTCCTTCCAAGAAAGCACCGGGATTATGGCTGTGATAGTTTGTGAGAGAACTCAACAAAAACTATATGAAGGAGTTAAACCATAGATGCCATGAAGACTAGGGTTTGGAAAGAAGTGCAATCAAAGAAGACTCACTCTTTCTCTCTTGCACTCACTCACACAAAGAAAGAACACAAAAGAGAATGTCAAAACAATACGAAGATGAAAACATCAAGGCTATGGTCATATCGTATCATGGGTAATATGAAAGGGTTAATAGATGAGTTAATGGCATTCAATCTTGGCTGACCAAATAGGCTACGAATTGTTCTTTGGAATTGTAGTTTTGTGCTTACCATAATATATATATTTTGTCTAGTGATTGGGATTAATTGTGTGTACAAATCTTCTTGATTCATAGCAAGATAACTACGCTTACGTCAAAAGAAAAGTTATAGTCTATGAGAGGTAGTATGATGGGATCCGGTGATAGAAGTATTTCATTAAGCCTTTCTGGGCCAAAGAGAAACACTATACGTTGTTCAAAGTGTATTTTTTGGCTAATCCATACGTTAGTTCTAATAGATCGTACAGAGTGAAAGCGATAGTAATGATCATCATGTGGGTTATTCATCTAGGATAATATGTGAGAAGTGAAGAGATGAGAAGTTTCCCTCCCAAGCCCTATTCTTGCCCGTAGGCAATAAGGATACTGCGGAGAAAGATGTACCTGTAGCAAAGAGAACCTAGAGAGGATGAATTACTAAGAATGAGAGAGATAGGTTTGGTTAAGGAGATGAGATTAGATACATATATATATGTTGGATTAGAGATGAAAATGAAAACAACAAGAAATCAAGAAAACATCAATGTAGAACACATCTTACTTGAAACCCTTCGGCACCATTATTTATGGGAGAGAGAAGAAGAGGAGAGAATTCAATGTTGATTGATACGCCAAGTAAAACACCTTCTTTGATTAGAGTTGATCTTCCAAGGATAGCGTACAAGAATGGCTAGTTTTCCTCTAGGAGAAAGTGTAGGCTTGGGCTTATGTTAATGGGGCTAAGTACAATTAGGCATTACTACTCACTCCCTCAAGAATTCCTCTCATCAATGGCTTGAATGCTTGAGTTCCTTTTCAAGGAATAAGAGGTCCCCTTTTATAGGTGAAGGGAACCCCCAATGGTTTACACAAGAAGAGAGGAGCCAGTGTGAATAGGAATTGGAAAAGTTGGAAATGAGCTGTCCCTGCATGATGTGGGTAGACTGGGATCCAGTATTTTGATCATATCTCCTCAACCGTGGCTCCAAATAAAAAAGTAAAAATATGGGCAAAAACTTCAGCTCATTAGCTACGTTTTTTATTTTGAAATCATTTTCCAATTCGGATTGGAACCTTGTGTAAAAAATTCATCAAAATAGGGTCCATCTCTGGCAGCAAAAGTCTTCCCGTGGTCCCCTTAGCCTAGACTTTCATTTAAATCCAAAGGACACCTCATGCCATATGAAAGCATGACATTGCTCCTTAACAAATGTTTGTAATCATGCTTGCAATAATTCATTAAAATAAGTGTATCTTTGAAATCATGCCACCTAGTGTCCCACTAGGATTTGATTCCCTCCTAGTAGCTATTTAAAAAGAAATATAAGAAAAGTATAAAAAATACATAGAATATATATATATATATATTGGAGTTTACCCTAGATATAGGATCTAGCTAGGGTGTGAGATGATAATGAGATAGTAGAAATAAAGAATCAATGCTTTTTGCCCCAAGTTAAAGAGGCGGAGCTATTGAGATTTTCCCATAGTATTTTTTGATGGTAAAGTAAGGATAGGTTACCCTTGAGAAAAATAATAGGATGAGATAGAAGGCTTATTATTATACTTAAATATGCATATGTACATTATAGGAAAGATAATTATGTATCTAAAAAGTTACAAGATAGATCTTGTAGCATGCGTTCCCACTATGTACGTGTCATAGCACGACAACGTGCTATATAGCACAAACAGTAGAAGATTGTAAGGCACCTATTATGCAAAAAATGACACTGACAAAAATTCTACACAAAATGATAAAATAGCTTGTGCAGTACTACTTGTAGTGGAAACGGAGGCCGAAACGAGCTTGAATCAGAAATCTCGACCTGTGAATGCTTGCCAAAGCTCATTGAAATCCGAGAAAGTGAGTAGGCATGTGCTGGAGATGCTGGCCACTAAGCCCGGAAGGACGCAATCTGCTCTGATACCAATTGTTGGAATTAGGGTTACAGAGAAATGCACACAGCTTCAAGAAGATAAAGGAAGCTCAAGGAACACAATAGAGAGTGTGTTTCTTAGTGTGCAATGAAAAGATAGATAGCCCTAAAGTGATCGGCATATATACAATGCTCGGGGGAAAAACCTCCTAAAGAGGGAGAAAATGCCCCGCGGTCCTAGTGTGTTCTCACACATCAGTACCACATGTATATGGTAACATAAGGACTCAAGGTGTCAAGTAGAAGTGCTTTGGTAAAAAACAATTTTTGGATAATTTCAATTATTCAAAATTGTGCATGCAAAAATTTTGATATTTTAGTTCTTCAGAGATCAGTATTCAGAACCTCAAATAACTTTAAAATTTTGACACGTATCAACTAAATGTATCAAAGTGCATGGTATGAATACAAATGAGATACCTAAAACCTTGGTTTCAATGTTATTATTGAGGACTCAAGATTTTAAGAGTTTTTGCACAATCAAAATTTCAAGATAGGGTGTAAGCGACAAGATTTAAGTAGGTTAGGGAACCGAAAAAATACTTAGTTTCTTGGTTTTAATATATAAAGTCATTTGATGTTCTCAAATTGCACTAGAATATCCCCAATTCCATGAGAGGACCTTTGAAAGGCCAAAATTATGCTCTTAGTCAGTACGTGCTTAAGTATGAAATTATGTTTATAACTTGTAATTAAATTTGAAACTATTCATTGAAGGTCATTCCATAATTTTGTAACACTAAGTACTAGCACTTCGCTTTTAGAAACATAAAAAAGCTCATCTTTACAAAAAGACATAAGAATTTAATGATTTTCTTGGCAAAACAACTTGAAATTTTACAAACAAATTACGACTTAGAAATTACCACTATTCTCTTCATAGGGCTTGTATTTTGACATGGAGAAAAATCCAATGTTTTCTTTTCCTCATAACCAACCTATGATAAAAGCAAGGTGTAAAAAACTTCTTTCTAGGTTGACGAAAAAATTGCCAAAACTTCATTTGAAAATAGGACACTTTAGTGCTCATTTACAGAAATAGTATTAGGACTAATTGTCAAGATTGGCTGGATATTTCCACAGACCATGTGTATTCAAGTAAGCAAGAATATTTTTATATGAACCATTGGGGGCTTGTTGAAACCATACAAAGCCTTCTTTAACTAGTTCTTGTTGATTTCCAATTTTGTTTGAACAAGACCGTGAGGCTATGATCCATATACTTCCTCACCCAAATCACCATTCAAAAATACACTTTTCATGCACTAATGTACATTCTAATTACAAATACATAATGCTATGTATGATACTCTTATGGAAAGCATGAGAAAGTCTCATCAAAATCAATGCTTTTGTCTCAAGCATACCATTTTAATACAAGAGTATATATATAGAAATCAACACTACCATCAAACCATACATTTTAGCCTAAAAATACATGTGGTGTTTTTCCCAACAGACAAGGCACACAAAGTCCATGTTCCATTCTTCATAATAATATGATACTCACAACAAACTTTTTGAAATTTTTCCTTCATCAAATGACAAAGATTTCTCTCATTCATACCTAGTACCAAAAAAGGTGCACCAAATTTCTATCACACAAGGTTTTGTTGGAATTAGGGTTGAAGGAAAATGCACACAGCTTGGACAAGACGAAGGAAGCTCAAGGCATACAGTAGAGAGTGTATTACTTAGTGTTCAATGGAAAGATAGATAGCCCTAGAGTGATGGGCGTATGTACAATGCAAGGGGAAAAAACATCTAAAGAGGGAAAAAATGTCCCGATAATCCTAGTGTGTTCACACACATCACTACCACATGTATATGGTAACAAATCCCCTTGGAGTGATGCAATGAACGAGAGATGGCACAAGATTAAAGGGAAGCTCCATGCCCTGAGGACATGATCATTCCAGAAAGGGGAGTAAGCCCAAAGCTTCACGGAAAGCTTCAAACTTCTCACGAGACAATGCCTTTGTGAAAGCTTCTGTAAGGGTGTCCTGTGTTGGCACATAAGCCAAGTTGATCTCTCCCGTTGAGATCCTCTCCCTGACATAGTGGTAATGCACCTCATTGTGCTTTGTGCGCTCATGAAAAACTTGGTTCCTCATAACTGCCAATGCGCTCTGACTATCAATGTAGATAGTGTTGGCAGTGTCCTGTTCAACACTCAAATCATCCATAAGTGCTTGGAGCTCCATTTCTTGTGTCATTTAAGAAGCCTGGCCATGATCAACATTATTTTTCCGACTTAGACAAAGATGAATTATGGGGGCCTGTTTGGCGAGAAATAAGCGATGATTTTGATAATTCCCTTCCTCTTGAGTAGGAAGACTTAAGGGGGGGGGAAATTTATTGTTAGGGATGGCAATCACCACTTGAAAACTTAGATGTGCTTGATAAAAACACGTCAAGTGATTTGTTTTTTGTTTAATATAAGTTTTTCTTATATTACTCTATGCTTTCTAATTTTTCCTTTTGTTGTTGTAGAATTTTTAATGATAAAGTGGAGACATGTCATTCCCACACTCATCTAAAAAGAAACTTTTTCGTTTTGCTTTTGATTTTTCTCCTAATTGAAAATTTATCAATCATATATTTCTCTTCATGAATCATATATTTGTTACTCACATAACGTTTTTGTAGAAGACATTTACAATTCAAATCAGTGTTATAGATATTTGTTCTCAAAAGTCTATACTATTCCAAGCTGTCCAATATGTTCTCAAACATTTACTGATGATTTGTTCTTGGATACCTATGTTTCTAGATATCAACTATCTATAGATATGTTCATGGATATCTGTCATGAATATCTTTCCGATTCAGTCAAGACTTGATGATCATCAAAATTCTATCAAGCTATTATCTGTCATGAATATCTTTCAGATTCAGTCAAGACTTGATGATCTTTTGAGAGAGAGAGAGAGAGAGAGAGAGAGAGAGAGAGAATATTTATAGAGTTATAGAACAAACATGTGGGTTAAGGGAAGCTGTAGAAGAATTTGGATTGAAGTGGGTAGGACGTGTCCATTGCACATCAGACCTCGCAACATGGATGTGTCCATTGCACATCAGACCTTGCCGCATGGATGTGTATATTGCACATCAGACCTTGCTGCATTTAATGAGCGCGTGTTTGTTAATATAATAGCTCACCTCATAAGCTCCAATGCACGTAGTATTGATAGTAACATCAAGCTTCGTTTACATAGAGCACAATGTTATTGTGAGAAAACTTGCAAGAGGAAAATGAGTAAATAGGAATTCTCTTTTGGAGCGCACGTTGGTGTGCACTAAAGTGACCAAAGTAGGTTCGTTCTTGCTCAACCATGATATGCATGAACTGCCAAGAATGAAAACAAAAACCGCTTGTGGACACTCGCGTGTCAAAACAACCAACCCAATTTGAGTCCGAAAAGGCATGTAAGTATGGCGGCAATGATCCCCCCTTGGGATAAAACAAGCCACGCTGTAAAGTACCACTAAGGTAGTTGAAAATTCTCTTGACAGCCTACTAATGCTTAGACCCTGGGCTATGTATAAATCTGCAGACCTGTGACACTACAAACTGAATATCCGGCCTCGTGTTGCATCCATAAATGAGCCATCCAATGACAGTTTGATAAACAGTGACATTAGCAAGATCGCGAATGTCATGAAGACTCAATTTCAAACCTGTTTCCATGGGAGTGGCAATAGGTTTGCAATCCTCAAGTCTAAACCTACATAGCAATGTCTCTATGTAACTTTTTGACACAAGGAGATACCACCTTCACACTGCTTAAATTGTATACCCAAGTAATGATGCAATAGCCCCAAATCTTTCATCTTGAAAGTAGCATTCAAATCAGCCATAAATTCAACAATATGTCCCTCATTTGGTCCAGTGATCAGCAAATCATCTACATAAAGAACCACAATGAGAAGTACATCACCCTCATGCTTTACATACATTGTGCTTTCTGTTGAACTTTAACAAAAGCCTCGTTTGACCAAATGAGTGTCAGCTTTCTCATACCAAGCATGAGGAGATTGCTTCAACCCATATTAAGCCTTCTTACATCTGCACACTTTGTCCTCTTGTCCTTTCTTGACAAAACCGCGAGGCTACGTTACATAAAATTACTCAAATATGTCACCATTCAAGAAAGCAATAACAATGTATAATTGATGTACATCCCAACCAAAATGAGCTTCCAATGCACATAGAAAACAAATAGTAGTCATATGATGAGTGGGAGAAAAAGTCCCTTCATAATCTATGCCTTTTTGTTGTGAACAAACCTTTGCAACAAGGCAAGCCTTATGGCAATCGATCTCACCATCCACCTTGCGTTTCAACTTGTAAACCCACTTTGTACCAATGGCCTTTTTGCCAAGAGGAAAATCACATAAAGTCCATGTGTAATTTTCTACAAGTGAATCATATTGTAATTGCATGGCAGCTATCCCATTTCTTGAATTTTGTGCTTTATCAAAAGACATAGGTTCCTCAACATCATGTAAGCTAGACATAGCCAAAGCATAACAATCTGATGCACAAGATGCATGGCCGAAGCCTGAGTGAGTACGACTAGACAAGGGTGCATCCAATTTACTGTCAAGCAATGTACGCACCAGACATTTTGGCATACCTATAGCCGGCTCATTTTGAGCCCTTTCCTCATCAAGTACATCATGTACATCTGCATCAATAATAGGCTGATCTGTAACATTTTTGGAAATCCTCATAGGCTGTACATTTGCCTCATTGGAATTTACATTCGAACTTCCACCACTGAAAAGAGACAAAAAAGTGTCATAAATATCATGTGACACCAAGGGTTGAAGAGAATCTTCCACAAACAGTACATCCGAAGAAACCAGAATACGCTTTGTTTGTGGATGATACAACATGTAACCTTTTCTCTCAGCACTATAACCAACAAAAATACATTTGACAGCCTTATCATCCAATTTTCTGCGATGTGTTTGTGGCACCAAAGCATATGCCAAATAGCCAAAAACATGCATGTTCTCAATAGAAGGCTTTCTATTATGCCATGATTCATATGGAGTAACACACTACAAATCTTTATTAGGACACCTGTTGAGCACATAAGTGGCACACATGATGGCCTCTACATAGTGCCATTTCCATAAGTGACCTGTTTTTCCTCTCAGCTACACCATTTTGTTGAGGCGTATAAGGCACTGTACATTGGTGTTTTATCCCACGACTAGCAAGGAATGCATTAAATTCATGAGACATATACTCCCCCCCTCGATCAAAACAGAGGGTGACTAGAGTACATTTCGAGACATTTTCAGCCATAGCCATAGATTGTTTGAAGCACAAAAAAACTTTGGACTTCGCTTTAAGCATAAATACCTATGCATGCCTGGAGTACATTTCAAGACATTTTCATCCATAGCCATAAATTGTTTGAAGCATAGAGAAAGTTTGGACTTCGCTTTAAGCATAAATACCTATGCATGCCTCAAATCATGAAGTACAGGTAATTGCCCAAGGACGGAGTTTGCATGGGCCCACAAACATCACTATGTGCAAGCTGCAACATGCATGTAGCCCTAACTAAACCATCCTTGGGAACTTAGAACACTGCATTTTACCCAAAATACATCCTTCACAAACATGTTTGACACGTGCTTCAAGAGATGGCAAAGAAGCAATTATATCAAATTTCTGTAAACGCAGCAAACTAGCAAAATTCAGATGCACAAAACGTGCATGCCACCGTTTTGCATCTGAAACAGCCCTTGAATCTATAGTTGCATTTGCAAAATTTTGTCCACGCTTGTCATACAAAGTAAACTTATACAACCCACGTCAAAAAAGTCTAGATGCAACAATTTCATCACCAAAATTGAGATCATGAACTGTACATCTATCATCCACAAATTTGATATAGACAAAAGTTTTTTCTTGATCCTAGGTACATAAAGTGCATGAACAAGTGTAAAAGAACTTCTATTTATAGCAATAAGCACAATCTTTTCAACTTCCTAAACTAGATAAGAGGCATTGTTGGCACGAGTGACAGAATTCCCAAGAGGGACTCGAGCAATGAACAATTCACGATGTGAGGTAATGTTCTTTGTAGCACCACTATCAAAATACCACACATGTGAATCTACAACAACTGACATGCATGCATCATGGACAGGAGGAATGTAAGTGCACTTTTCACTAAAAGCCCATTCTATATCAACATCAGCATCATAGTCTTATTTCATAGAAGACTCAACAATGGATGCATTCGTAGTGGAACCAGCATTTGCAATGGAACCACCCTCTTTCTTTTTAGCCTCTTTGACCTTCAACTTAGGACACTGCTTGATCAAGTGATCATTAGCTTTACAATAATGGATACACATCTTCTTGCCCTTATCACCAAAATTTCCAGACAAAATGCTACCAGTAGAAGCATTGGGAACTGAAGTTTTTCCTCTCACAGCAGAACCATAAGAAGTGGATCCATTTGTTGTTACCACCCTTTCTTTGAGAAGCAATAAAATCCTTCTCAAGTGAACGCTCTCTAGTCCTGTTCTTTTTAGAAAGTGACTCTTGCAACAACAATATGCACAATGCATCAAACTTGACAACTTCAGGATTTCCTTGGGTCATTAGTCTTCAAGTACTAGCAAAAGTCTGGTAAGAATCTATAAAATCTGGAAAAGCATCAAGAACAAGCGGCACAAGGAAACTGTTTGAAATGACTTCACCTGTGCAGAATAATTTTCTCATTGATATCCTTGACACGAGCAAGCAAAGTGTCCATATCATCTTCCTCATGCATAATCTTTGATTCCAGCTCTTTATGCAGCAACGCAAATTTTGTCTCATTACGGCTTGCATAAAGAGCAGTCAGAACATCCCAAGCCTGTTTTGCAAATTTCACTGAACAAATGTGAGGAGTAATGATGTGCTTTACGGTAACGCAATCCACGCATAAGCCTATGCATCCTTTACATCCCAACGAGCTTGTTCTGCCGTAGGCAAAACAACTCTAACAACAACAATCCTTGAAGCAAGACCTGCAACATCCTCAATATCACCTACATCCTTAGAACCAAGACATACATCAATGCCTTGCACAATATTCTAGATGCCCTTTGACACAAGAACATGTTGCATCATGTAAGCCCACATAGGGTATCTGTCCCCATCCAACCTGTCCTCAACAAACATCTTGAACACATGTGCGTCACTGTCAGCCATGGAAAATGTATACACCTGATATGAAGACTTCCCAAAATGAGGAGAAAATGAGTGAACTAGCATGTGCCATATAGCACATTCCGTAGTAGACTATATGGGAGCTGCTATGCAGAAAACGACACTAACAAAAATTATGCACTAAATGACAAAATTGATTGTGTAGACCTGCCTATAGTGCAAACGGAGGCCAAAATGAGCCCAGATTGAAGTAAGTGAGTAGGCGTGTGTTGGAGCTGCTGACGACTAAGCCCGAGAGGATGCAACCTGCTCTTATACCAATTGTTGGAAGTAGGGTTGCAGGAAAACACACACAACTCGGAGAAGATGAAGGAAGCTCAAGGCACACAATAGAGAGTGTATTACCTAGTGGCAACGGAAAGATAGATAGCCTTAGAGTCATCAGTGTAAATACAATGAACGGGGGGAAAAACCTCCTAAAGAGGGAAAAAATGCCTCGGTAGTCCTAGTGTGTTCACACACATCAGTACCACATGTATATGGTAACAGTTTTACACAATCATCTTTTGTATACCTCCAGCCTTCTCATTTCTAGCCCCAACCTTGCTAACTACATCTTGTTTATCTCCAGCCTTCTTATTTCTAGCCCTATCCTTGTTAATTACATCTTAATTTTTTCATCAAAAAATGGCCACTCTATAATATCATTTAAAACATGCATAGGCTTCATGTGTCTCATTAAAACTCATATTCATAGTCGCATGATAAAAAAGAGGCTACATAATATTGTATACATTTTGGTGTCAAACAAGGGTTGAACTACATCTTCCACAAAACTATCTCAACTAATCCAAAAGTAATTTTTTCTGTAGATGATGCAACATATAATCTTTTCTTTCTAGACTTTGATAATGAAAAAAAGAATAATTCAAGAAACCAAACAAATGCAAGTGACCAATGTCTAGATTCTTGCCATGAAAAGCCTCATATAGGAATATGTGAGGACAATGCTTTAGTGGGATACTTGATTTTTACATGTACAACACACATGAGAGCCTAAAGTCTCTTAGCTTTTGAACATACATTGTGCCATCCCAATATCTGAGCTATTTTTCCTCTCATGGACATCATTTTGTTGAGGGGTATACTGTAACACTATACGTTTGTGTTTCATTAAACAAGCTAACCAAGAGTTTATTGAATTATTCAAACATGTACTGCCCCCCACTAATTAAAACAAATAATTCCCACAATACTATCAAATACATTTAATCCATAAGAAAAAATTGCTTAAAGAACATAAACATGTCAAGCATTTCCTTAAATAGATACACATATGTATGCCTAAAGTAATCATCTATAAAATTCATGAAGTAAAAGTGATTCCCAAAATATGTATACATCGGATCACAAAATCATCATGGATGAGAAACTTTGAAGAAGCTAGCATAAAACTATCTTAAAGAACTTGGAACATTGCATTTTTCCTGGAATACATGGTGCCTCATAAGGGGACAATAAGCTAACCATATCATATTTTTGCAAACTTGCAGAACTCGAATGACTAAAACATGCATTCCAAAGTTTTTCGTCTTAAATTGATCTCAAATGAAAAGTTGTGCATGTTGAATCTCCACACATTTCATATGATCAATTGATTTAAAAGTTAAAAAAACATGCAAAACTAAAATGTGTTTAGTTCCACCACTGTGAGTGTCCCACACATGCTCCACTGGTTTTTTTGTAACATGTTTTGCTTACTAGAGCATAGACTTCATGCAAGGAGGAAGTAAAGTGACAAGGGAGAATTTTGCAGTGTCTTTCAAGGTTTTTCTTCTTCCTCAAATCCAGAATTCTTGATCCTTTTACCCTACCCAAGTCTTTTACATATAACTAAATTTGTTATCTTGAGGTTATCTCTGATAAGGTTGTAACTTTTTAAATTGAATATTTAAAACCAAAACTCATTACTAATTTTTTTGTTTACTATTGTTATTATCCACTATGCAGAAAAGGAGTTTAATGTGTGTCATACTCTTATTTCCTCGATGAAGCTTGTTGCTAGTGTTGGAAGGAATGCCAATGGATTCTAGCAATTCACCCTAGTTTGTAAGATTAATAAAGGGTTCATTAATATACGTAAGTAAAACATGATCTATTGTTAGTAATGATTCATCTTTTATGAGAGTTTTAAATTACACTCACTACTACCTTGCTTGATTGGTTCTCTAAGTTGCTCTTCTAATGGTATGTTGTAAGGTTGTTCTTCTAAGTTTAATTGGATCCAATATTACATGTGAAACACACCTCCTCTTCTTAGCTGCTATCTTTTTTCTTTACTAGAGGAAGTATTAGATATCCTTAAGACTCCTTACGCAAGGCACTCAAACTAACAAGGTGATATGTTTGCTCAAAATCTACTAGGGGAGTATATGCATGGTAAGGTGGTACAATAGCATCCCAAATGTGATGTAGTAGGAAGATTTTGTTGCACCTGCACTTTGATTGTGGGAGCAACCGTTTTGTAGAGATTTTAAGGGCTTTTATCAAGTCTGAAAATAGCTTAACACTAGGTTGGTAACCTAACAGGACATAAAAGTGTCCTTTCAGGGTTTTGAAGAAAACCTCCAAAACCATAGTAGATCCACTCATTTTGTAAAATCCTTTCACGAGGTTATAGTTTAAGGCCTACTACACATGGAAAAAATAAGAAACTTGTAAAATTTCTCATCTTTTGGTCACACCGAGCCTCCAAAGTTGATGGACCATTACATTTTCATCAAAACAGTCATTTCTTACGTTTTGTTGCATAAAAATAAGACTAGGGATTTCTGTAGGACTTGAGATAAATTCCCTAGTTAACTTCAATGGGTTGGTGATCAGAACATATGATTGCTTCTCACTCACTATTTTTTGTTTTGCGAAAAGAAATAGGTACAAAAAAGTTGGATTTTTACCATTCTGCAAACCTATCATCAAAGTTTATAAGGAGCCATGGAGCATGTCAAAAGAATAATACATCTCTTACGAAGGGGAATCTTGGGGACAAAGATGAAGTGCTAAATACAGCAAACATGAAAAAACTAGGTTCAACATTATGAGTTGTAGAATCCCATAGAAACTATTCAATATCTAGACAAATTTGATCCTTATGACTAGATATGGTTACTACCTACAAAATGCATGTAGTTGTCACAAGACACTAAAAATTTTGAAAAAGCTATACTTGATATACTAGAATAGTTTCATTTTCTTCTATAATTGAAAAAATCAACCATCGTTGTCTACTATGCAAAATAGGGTATTGGGTGCCCCAAAACTCAAAGAATATTAGCTTTATGTTACAATATGAAACAGAGAAAATCAAAACTGCATTTGGATACCATGAAAGCCACCAAAAAAATCATAGAAGAGATAAAATTGGCTTAAAAACAGGATTTGACAATTTTTGTAATTTGGTCATAACTTACAACTTTAACATTTATTTCTCCCTAGAAGCATCAGGACATGTTGAGGACTACTAAAGATAGTTCTCTAGCATTATAGACCTCACAAACATGAATTCTAGAGTGGTATAATTGCAAAAACTTGGAAAAAGGCAAAAACAGGACTCGTTTTTTCACACAGTTTAGGTTGTGAAATGTTGTGCAAAGACAAGGTTAACGATGGAATTGATATTCCAAAAAAATGTCGAGTTTTTTTCAGCTCATGAGATAACTTTCTAGACAAACATCACCTGAAAATCCATTTTGAAACTCTTGACATAATTCAAGGAAAATGGTCACTTAACGGGACATAAAAGTGTCCCATTACCAACCTAGTGTTAATAATGTTGGATTGAGGGACTCGTTGTAACAAAAGAGAGAGCTGTCAAGATGCTAGTGCCATGGGGGAGAATGGAGGGGGGATTACCTACACAAAAAATACTTGTTTCCCCATTCAAAAAGGAGGTAATTCCAATTCATTCCTAGAGTACGTGCATGATAGCTTTCATAGTAGTGAGGAGCAAGACAAGAGGAGGCATCAAAGGAGAAAAAATCACTTGTATTATGGGAGGTTGCATAGTCATTGATGGAGCAAAATACACCATGCGCACACTCACACACCCTTGCACCTCAACTCAACACAAGGAATTCACTTAGATTTCTAGCCTCATATGCAACCACTCAAGAGCTTAATGGAAATTATTCCCCCCAACCCAATTCAAGCTCCAAGCATCTCGCCATATTTAAGCCATTGCCTACTTGTAGACACTACGAGGTGAGTCAAGCTAATCAAGGCTTGCAATCCCACTCGATGTTGAGAAAAAGAAACAAGAAAATCCATAAAAAATTCAAAAACTTCAAGCACAAAATTCCTCTTTCAAAACATTGCAAAATATTCACCAAACTCCACTCTATTGGACTCTTTGGTATTGGACTCTTTGGTGTAGTCTCAACCCTAATGGCATCGATATAGGGTCACATAGTCTTGCATAAATTTGCATCTTATTCCTTCAATTCATCACACACACACATCCATGGAAATCTCAAAACTTCCAGAGACTCCCCCAAGTGAAAATTTGAAGAGAAGAAACTCTCATTTACTCCTCCACGCACTCAAAAATAGGACGCTAGCAAGATGGAGCTGCGTAGGACCACCTGTAGAAACCTTGCTTCCTCCTTCAGATAAAGAGGTGAAAGTGCTAATATCCATCCCCACACACTCTCATTGAGCCTAAAAAATCATTATACTATGATTGATGTCGCAATTTTTAGACTTTTTACACCAGTCTGATTTTTTTTAGGGACGGTTTTGACTAGTTTTGATCATAGACGGGCATTTTTCATGGAAAATTTACCATAAGGACTTCAAAATCCACAAAATTTTGTAGCCTTGATCCTTGATAACCAAAATTCATGGTCAATGTTAGGGTACTCCCACACTTGTGGCACCACATGGGAAAGATCCCTCGTCTAATAGGATGGATGAGATGATGACATAGTCCAATAAAAAGGATGCAACCTCCCTATCCAATGGATGTAAACTACCATACCTATTTAAAAATCTATTATATGATGAATATTTTTCACTTTAAGCTTTAACATTGTGTTGAATTCTCTTTATTCTTTTTCTCTTGGCGTAAGCCCTAAATCTAATCTCTATTGCTCCAACCCTAACACTAGCACAATGGTGAACTTAAGGCTTCAATTAACATGTTCACCCATTTGTGAACACGTTGTCATGAATTTTTTGGAGGAGCATAAATCCAATAGATCATGCCAAAAAGCTTGCTAACTAGCCTCATGTATATGTGTGACCATGTAAAAATTCATGTACAAAGGTTTGGGTTTTCCGGGATTGTGCACTAATGTTTTGGGTTGTTAGAGTCCCCAAAACATGGTTTTCAATAAGTATTTTTGGCCGTGCTTTATAGTTTGTGAATTGAACTTGTACATCATGAGTTATGTGCACCCAAAGTGGGCGGTCTCGACTTAAGAAGTGATTGCAAGACACTGGGCTAGCTTGATGGTCTAAAATAAGGAATGCTAAGATATCAAATTTCTACAGATAGACGAAGTAATAGGCTTCGAGCCATGCATTACAGTGTCGCATTTGGTGGCTAGAGCAGTGCGCTATGCCCTTGGGAAGTTGGTCCTGAGAAGGAGTCAAGCTAGAAATTTGATGTGGGAAGGAGGGAGTTGGAGAACTGTGGGAGGAATGTGCCATGTGTAAAGGAAATAATCCCACATAGGGGAACTTGGGCTCAAACCAAGGGGTATAAGACGGGGAATGTGACCAGTATCAAAGGAGAGAGGAGCTTGGGAGGAGCTTGGATATGGGGGCTTGTGTGGACATTTGGGGGAGAAGGGGGTGACATTTGTGAGTTCCCACCTGCTGCCCAAGCGCCTAGCCATCTTTCTGGTCCCCTGGTCACTAGCTCCCACCCCTTCCCTTGGTCCAAAATTCACGTGTTACCCATTTCTTACCCAAATGAAGCCAAAATTTAACCAATTAAATGAAGCCTTTCAAGAGAGCCTTATCGGCTAAGGAGAGAAAATAATTTTTTTCAAAAAAAAAATCTAAAGAGGCACCACTTTATAGCTACAACACCTGCAAACTTTCGAGAGACCTCATTTTTTTAGCAAGAGAGAGTACACCCCTAACTGCGAGTGGTCATATCTCTCGCATATTTCATTTGTTTTTAGCATATGGATGCTCTACGGACATTTAATCAAGACAACATACGTCTTTATATCCTTGGTTTCTCCTAATTCGAAGTGTGCTTCATGCTAGAAGGGTTATTCATAAATCTTTACGAATGCACAAACTTTTATAGAGAAATTGGACGTTAATTTCTTACTGCAAAATATACTAGATCACGCTATATTATTGTGGTTGCTGCAATACAGTTTACAGGATGAGGCAAAAGTTTGGTTATAGAATTATGAAGAGGTGATACAAGCACAAACTAAACGGGTGTTTTTCGACTACAATCGTGTGAAGCAACATATTCTAGCACAATACACGAGCATTGAAGTACCTTATGAATTTTGGCATGAATTTTGGGGTACACTTAGAAGGCTAATCAATGTGTTAATGATTTTGTCATGCAGTTACCCGTTTATGGGATAAATGGGCCCGAGCTTTGGGAAATCAAATCCCTCCATCCATGTTAAAGAAGTAACGTTTCATGGAAAACTTAAAGGTAGGTTTGAAGTTTAAAGTTGTGTTGAAAATTCTCACTACCTTTGAAGAAGCAGTCACTATTGCCATGCAAAAAGAATGGAAAGCTCAAAGACTCAATGAGTATGGAAAAGTGGTCCATGTGCAAGGTATTGATGGACAAAATGAGGAAAAGTAGGCAAAGGCTGAAGCCAAACTTGCTGAAAGGGTCACGAATAATAAACAATTACATCAAAATATGCAGGCCATGATGAGCATGATGCAAGAATTGTGCCTGAGCGTTCTTGGAGGTGATAGTGGTGGTGGTCGTGATAGAGGGATGGCCCAGCCATATGAAGCTCAGCCTAATGCTAATGTGGGTCGTGCACAAGTTGTCTTTGAGCCACAAAGGAAATTCACCCCTACCTATTATAATTGTGGTGAGCTTGGTCACAGCTTGGTCACATCAGCACTCATTATCTAAGGCCAACAAGGATAGGAGATGATATGTTTCCATGTCCTTAGCAGATTCCTAATAGGGCTTATGATTATGCAATGGTTATACGAGGAAGTAAAATCAGGTCTCAACCTCTCGTGGTCGTGTGGGTATTGTGCGGGTTGAAAAGAAAGAAGCAGATATGATCATGTAGGTAAAAGAGGGAGGGAAGGCTATGCTGCTCTAGGTCCCAGCAAGAAGAAAGGGAAATAGAAAGAGGGTGAAGATGCAAGAGTTAAGAGGAAGAGAAGACCTTGTAGATGATTTGAAGTAGCAGATTTACCTTTGGGAGAAGGCCAAACAACTTACAGTTTAAAAGAAGACCTCATTGGGAGGAAAGTAGATTGTACTTTTGGATGATTGATGAATATGGTGCCCAAAATTAAGAGGCATTGTAACTCATTAGTAAATCGAGAGAAAGAGTCAGAGCATGGACAAGTAAGAGTGTTGGTTGTGGGAGAGTTACCCGACATTTGTCCTGTGGTGAACTCTTGGCACAAAGGTGTGGGAATGGGAGAGGCCTACATTGACGGATGTGCTCAAGTTTGTGTAATCACACAATCACCTACCGAGAGACTGGGTCTCATTGCATGTGCAAGCTCTAGGTTCAGGATTTGACTAGCAAACCATGCCAAAGTGAAGTGTTTTGGGTCTAATTAAGAATCTGGAAGTTGAAGTCTTCAATGTGAAGGTTATAGTAAACGTTCATGTTAAGCCAGCTCGCCTAGGAGCTTTTCTGTAAGGACATGGGTCCTGTGGGCAAGGCCACCGGCATGGCCGGACAGTGTGTACGCTAGGGGGAGGCTATAAGATAGCACGATTGGGTAGAGACTAGCACACGCATTACCACCACCCTTTCACTGGTATCCGAGCTATTTTTTGGGAGGAGGCTAAAAACGGCTTGCACGTGCGTGCGCCTCCCTACTTCTCCCCCACGTTCCGCAGACAACGACGTCTCCACTGTGCAGCAAAAAGAAGACAAGGGCAATTTTCTATACGAGCAACGTGCGGACAAACAACAACAGCCGACCGCCGCCACCCCATCTACGTCCTCCACAACGGGCGACCAAGGAAAACTCGACGACAGCGAGGCTCGAAAGGCTTCCGTTGGCGCCGTTGGCTGCACGTGTAGGAAGGCCCGCTTAACCCTTGCATGAAGGAGGGTTGAACCCACCCCATGAGGGTAAGAGGCCAACACTTTTACCATCAAGCTATTGGCCCTTGTTGTGTATAACAAGGAAAAATAGTCTACTTGTGTTGAAAGGAAAACTAGAAGCAAAAGAAAACTTCAAGGAAGTAGCTTTACCCTTCCTTTTCACTTCTTGGAGAAAGGCAAGTTTTCCTCCAACAATTCTTTTTTCCTCAAGGAGGTAGCTTCAAAGTGAAGAAAATCCTTCACAAAAACGACGAGTCCCAAGAGACAAGTGCTACAAAAGATGCAGAAGGTAGCAATGCATTACTTAATAATATCACCATTCCTGAGTTTCACGGGAAAGAGCGTGATCGCAACAAGGATGCGGTCAATACGTTCTTACACAAATGGAGTGATATTCATAGATTGAGACACACCCCAGATATAAATGCGATTGTGGAAACAAGTCTATCTCTTAAAGGCAAGGCCTATAAGTGGTGGATGACATTTTCAATAGACGCTCGTCCTCCGTCTTGGGCTGCGTTTCAAGCTTCTTTCTCCAAAGAGTTTTTGGACTTCAATGAAGAAGATAAGAATTGTTTAGCATGGGATGCATGCCGCATGTCTGGCCTCTCTCTCACACAGTACCTTACAAAGTATCAAGAGATCATATTAAAACTAAAAGGTCTAGATGAATTCCAAAAGATACGGGGTTTTAATAGGGGTCTTGACAAAGACTATCGTCTTCATGTTAAGACCCAACATCCAAAAAATTTGGAAGAAGCCATTAGTCATGCACAAAGATATGATGATGACCAAGAGAGGAAAGGAAATGATCCCTACTCTAAGAATAGTTTTGCTAAGAGCAATGTGGCTAAGAGCCAATGGCAAGGTATATCTCCCACACATTCCAAGAGGAATAAGAGACAATCTACCTCTCCATGCCCACAAGAGGCTAAGAAGCCTAAGCAATCACGAGATACTCAGAGTGGGTCTCTTAGCACTACTAATTTTGAGCGTGCAAAGAAACACAATTTGTGTTTTAGATGTCTTTCGGACCAACATAACAAGAAAGATTGTGCTCTTTTGCAAGGAAAAGAGAAGGCCATGCACACGGTGCAGCACCTCACATTAGATTCATCTCCTAAATATTGTGTTGTAGAGGTTCTTCATATGGAAGAAAAGCACAAGTGTTGTGTGCCTGCTTCAATGTGGCAACCCACCTTTGGCCCCCATGATTTGATTCGAATGCATGGAAACGTGTTCGTATTTTAGTGGATGATGGTGCAAATCATAACTTCTTGAACTATAAGATATTCAAGAAATTGAAGCTTACACAGACTTCGTGCTCTCACAAGTATGTGGTGGAGCAGATGTCTCGGAATGATAAAGAAGTATGGGACACGGTAGTTGAAGGGATTGAGCTTATTATTCAAGGTCATACGATGACCCTTGACTTTCAATTTATGAACATGGATTGTGCTGATGTAGTTTTAGGATGGGAATGGCTGCATGGTTTAGGAAACACATTGCACACTAGTTATAAACACAACTCCTTATCCTTTATGACCAATGGTAAACAAGTGATTTTGCTTGGTGAGAAAAATATACCATCTGCACCGCTTATATGTACAACCAAGCTTTCTATTTTTCAGAAAGCAAGACTTCCCTCCAAGTCTTGTGAATTCTCAAGAGCAAAGTGCGGTGAATCCTAGGAATGGTATGCAAAGTGCAATGAATTCTAGTAATGGTATGCAAAATGCACTTAATTCTACTAATAAACAAAGTGTTAACAAATCTAATGAGCAAAATGCTCTCAATTTTAATTCTATAGAGCAACGTGCAACTGTTGTAAAACAAACATTACAGGAATTACAAGATTGTCCATCCCAGCATAACTCTAGTTACTTTCTCCTTTTGCACGGCAAAAGATGACTCACTTACTCATGGAGTATAGTGATGTTTTCTCAAGTGATTTACCACCGGGTTTACCCCCTACACGTGATGTGAAACATGGCATAGATGTCTTGCCACGCACTAAACCGGTGAGTAAACCACTTTATCATATGAGTGATAAAGAAGCCAAGGAGGTTGAGAGTCAGTTGGCTGACTACCTCGCTTGTGGTTTCATTAGACCTAGCACTTTGCCTTGGGCATCACCAATTCTATTGGTAAAAAAGAAAGATGGTACTATGCGCATGTGCATAGATTATTGCAGATTAAATGCGATAACCATCAATAACAAGTATCCTCTACCTCGAGTGGAGGAGTTATTTAATCAACTCCACGGGGAAAGATACTATACAAAGATAGATCTTCGTTCAGGATACCACCAGGTACGTATCCTACTGCAAGATATCTCCAAAACTGCAAGCACTTTGCCTTGGGCATCACCAATTCTATTGGTAAAAAAGAAAGATGGTATTATGCGCATGTGTGTAGATTATTGCAGATTAAATGCGATAACCATCAAAAACAAGTATCCTCTACCTCGAGTAGATTTAATCAACTCCACGGGGCAAGATACTATACAAAGATAGATCTTCGTTCAGGATACCACCAGGTACGTACCCTACTGCAAGATATCTCCAAAACTGCCTTTAGAACAAGGTTCGAGCATTTTGAATTTTTGGTTATGCCTTTTGGTATAACCAATGCTCTAGCTACATTTATGACAGTCATGGATAGTGTCTTACATCCCTATCTTGGAAAATTTGTTGTGGTTTTCCTTGATGATATTCTCATTTACAGTAAGACTGAAGATGAACACATAGACCACTTACGATTAGTGTTTGAAAAACTACGAGCTCACGCACTGTATGCTAAGCAAAGCAAGTGCAATTTCTTTAAAACAGAGATACATTACCTCGATCATGTGATCTCTTATTCTGGCATCAAGATGGACACTGACAAGGTCGCTGCCATTCTTCAATGGCCACATCCCAACACGGGTGAGAAGCTCAAATATTTTCAGGCATGGTTGGATTTTATCGACAGTATATCCATGACTATGCCAAAATCACTGTTCCTATGACAGATCAACTTAAAGCAAAAGGTAAGAACTTTTCTTGGGAAGAAGCCCAAAAACACAGTTTCAAACAGCTCAAGGTAGCTATAGCCACTGCTCCCATCCTAGCAGTCGTCGACCAACTTAAGCCGTTTGGGGTAGAGACTGATGCTAGTGACAAAGCCATTGGTGTGATACTTCTCCAAGAGGGAAGACCTATAGCCTTTGAAAGTAAAAAGTTCGATAGATCTCAACAGAATTATTATGTCTATGAGAGAGAGCTCTATGCCATAATTCACACTTTACGAAAGTGGCGACACTATTTATATGGTGCCGAGTTTTAAGTAGTTTTTGACCATGAGAGTATCAAATGGTTTACTACTCAAACAGGCTTGAAGGGCCGTAAAGCTAAATGGGCAGAAATCCTTCAAGATTATGATTGTAAGCTACGATATCGCACGGGGCGATATAATGTAGTATCGGATGCACTAAGTCCGATGCCGCATATTAATTTGCTTGCTTTCACGGAACTAAAGAGTGGTTTTTTGGAGTCATTACATGGCAACTGTGTACAAGATCACTCATATGCTAAAGTGTGGAGTGCAGTTTTAAAAAGGGATCCCTCACACTCACATGTCTCTGAACATCCAGATCAACATGTCTCTACACGTGTAGATAGAAACTCCAACACAATGCCACCCCTACTCAGGAAGAGCTTAAGCGATGGAAGAATTTTTCCATTGATGATGGCTACTTACTCCACAAAGGTAGAGTATGTGTGCCAAAGGACTCACACACTAGGCGCCATATCTTATTTGAGTGTCACGATAGTCCAAGTGTTGGTCATCCAGGTATCCGTAAGACGTATGCCTTAGTTCGACGGCAATTTTATTGGCCAGGCTTACATCATGATGTTCAAGAGTATGTACTAAACTGCCAATAATGCCAAGTTAATAAGGCAGACCGCCTCAAGGTAGGTGGCCTTTTACATCCTTTAGAGATTCCACAAGGTAAGTGGGAGAG
Organism: Adiantum capillus-veneris; assembly: GCF_014529385.1. Taxonomy (NCBI): domain Eukaryota; kingdom Viridiplantae; phylum Streptophyta; class Polypodiopsida; order Polypodiales; family Pteridaceae; genus Adiantum; species Adiantum capillus-veneris. The sequence continues at coordinate 137,368,007 of NC_140940.1, read as the reverse complement.
TATCTCTAAGGATTTTGTAGTAGGACTACCTACTACAAATTGTGTCCATGATGCCATTTGGGTAATTGTAGACCGTCTCACAAAGATGGGTCGAGTCATTCCCACTAAGACTACCGTTAAGACACCGAAATTAGCACGGCTATTTGTAGAGCATATATATAGACTCTATGGTCTTCCAGCTAGTATCTGTTGGGGTTAAGGCCTATGTGCCTTGACCGGTCCCCTAGGTCATGGGCGCCCGCCCATTGTTACCCTATACTTATAGTGAGTATACTGTATAGGGGGAGCTGCCACTTCATAGTCTCCCCACCCACATCGTGTGTGTGTCTCCTTCTCTCTCTCTCACTCTCCGTCTGTGGTGCTCCCCGATCCCCTTCAATTGGTATCAGAGCTATGGTGACCGCGGAGAGCACGACAACTTTGAGAGCTTCGAAGCGATAGCTCACTCGCTCTCGACGTAGAGAGATTAAGAAAGCTTAGAAGATTTGTGAGAATGCAATAGGAGCTTGTGAGCTTAATTGAGAGTGATGTATGCTCTTGTGGAAGCTCAGAAAGGAGTGTGGAAGATTGTGTGTAAGTGAAGGTGCTGCCCTAAAAATTGTGTGCGCAGCATCACTGTTTTCAGATTCATTTTTCTCCTTGTAGAATGCAGATCTAAGAATTCTGTTCACTAAGCCCATTCCTTTTGATGTGGTCTACAACTTTGCAGAAGAAACGTTTTGCAAATTCCTCACCGTTTTGCTGATATTGAGCTCAGACTGACTGTATACAGAAATTCCAGATTTTCTGTTGTCGCATTGTGTGCGAGTTTGATGCACTTTTGGAAGCACGGGAGATGCTTGAAGTTGAGTGCATAAATTCTGAGTTGAAGATGCAATTGCAGCTTGTGTTAAGCTTGTGGTTTGAGGGTTTTTTGGTAGACTTGGGCAACGAAGTACGGAGGCGTTTACACACCACCGAAGCGGTCTCTTGAGAGAGACAGTTTTTTGAAGCACACAGGTGGAGCTTCTTTCACTGGTTTTCACAGGATACTTTGGCAGTGATTTTGTGCTTGGATTCATGGTCTTTGTGGGTGGTTTGCATATGGTTATGGCGCATGGTTGATGCCCATTATACATGCATTTTGGCAAGCACTTTCAAGTGCCGGTGAGCTCTCTTGAGAGCATTGTTTTCGCATTGATCAAGTTTCCGGATTGCCAATCTTTTGGCACTTGCTTATGCGCAGTCACTCCGTTGATGTATGTTTAGTGCGGATTGCCATTGTATGTGAAAATGTGGAGCCATTTTGGCATTACTACTCATTGGCATTGAGTAGTGTTATGGTTTATGGTAAAGATTGTACTTGAGTTTTTTGCTCAGTTTTCAGGAGAAATTCTGTTGGATTTTTCCCAGATTCTCGCCATAGTTTCTGATCGAGTGTTTACTCTCACTTTGACAGGTTTTTTCAGTTTGGACACAGTTTTGTGTTTTTGTATCCACTCTCGCAAGAGTGAGGAGTTGTGTATCTTTCTTTGCTTGAGACAATGGTTTGCTCTCGGGTGGGAGAGTCTTGTGATCTCGAGTATTGTTTGCCATAGTTTTGCAGAGCTTATGCATGTATGTTGAGTGTAGTTTGATGCGCATTGATTGCTCATTGTATTGAGCTTGCAGGACAATTTTTATTTTGTGTTGATAGACATTGTGCGTCGAAACTCTAGCAAATTTTTCCCAGGAGTTTTATGCACATCATTTATGCAATCTAGGTAGAGATTGCGGGTTGCACTCATGCGAGGCTTGTATTGACATTGCGGGAGCTCTATTTTGGAGTGTGTCTCACAGGTTTTACATTGTGTTTCTGGCCATATTTGTAGACAATTTCCAGGTGTTGTTGGTGAGGTGGTTTTTCTTTCTAGTTTGCTACATTCTACTCATGGCAGAGACAGGTGATCACTCAGATTATGATCTCTCCGAAATGTGCATGTTTGATGGGTCAGACTTTGCAGCATGGAGAGAGTGTATGCTTGATGCATTGACATAGCGAGGGTTGGATCGATCATTGAGTGGTGATGCAGGTAGACCTTCAAACATTTCTGACGATCAGTGGCAGGAGCTAGAGGAGATGGCACTATCTACACTCTCTTTGCACCTTGCGAAATTTGTATATGCTCTTGTTATGTATGAGACTACTTCGAGAGCACTTTGGCGCAGATTACATGATATGTATGATAGATCTGAGTCATCAAGGACTCCTGTGAGACATGTACATTCACGAGTACGCCGACAGGTGACATGTTGGTATTGTGGTCATTCTGGACACGTTAGACGACGTTGTTTTTGTCGTATGCGACATCGTAGGAGACATGGTAGTCTTAGAGATGTATGTAGTGATGCCATGGACTCAATTGCTTTGATAGTTGAGGCAGATGTAGTGTCGGAGTATACTAGTGACGGGGATGTCACTTTTACCTCGAGCTATGCACGAGATGCTATACATGTGGATAGTGCACTCCCTTCGCACTGGTTGCTAGACGCAGATGCTATGTTTTATGTCACACCGCATCGTGAATGGTTTTCTAGATATTCTAGCGGGATGCTTGGCAGTGTACGTTTGACCGATGGATCGATGCATGCGATAGCAGGTGCAGGAGATGTGAGACTGTCATTACCGAGTGGTGCATTTTACTTGTTACTACATGTGCGCTATGTACCAGATTTGACAGTGAGTTTGATCTCGATTGGTCAGCTTAGAGATTGTGGATGTCAGATTTTGCTACGAGAGCGAGATTTTGTGATGCATTTGGGTTAGCTAGTGATTGCGAGAGGTGCCAGGAGTGGTACAGGTTACTTATTGCATGTGGATCACGGGAGAGATGGTGTTGTCTCTGTGATCATGTAGCTAGGTAGAGAGCGAGAGAGCAAGAGAGTCTCTTTTGCTTGTGGGTTGCAGGATGCTTTGCATGGAGTGCAGAATAGTGACCTTGTTGTGCAGGTTGCGTCTACGGATGCACAGGTAGAGCGGGACAGCTATAGTGAGTCACAACAGGATGAGTCATGAGAGGTGATGACAGAGATGACTCACATGGATGCTGAGATGTCGGCTATTGTGGAGTCATTTCTTGATATGTTTATGCCAGAGCTTGATGCAGATTCAGGACAGATGGATACTCTTGGTACACATGTGATATGTGGTGGGCACGAGGAGTCACTCCAGAGCTCGGAGTCAAAGTGCCATGGTCTCTATGATAGGGGACAGGATTGCCATGAGTTGAGTTCTGAGTTGGAGGTGGTAGAGGTTGCCAGGGTTGCATCAACGTTTGGTGTCCTCATGTACAAGATGTTGATCTTGAGGCCCGACATAGTAGCTGCAGTGGGAGCATTTGCAGCAGGGTTGATTAGTTTTTCGATGACTGATCTTGGCATAGAGCATAAGGGAGGTTTGCAGGTATTGGACCGATATTTGCAGGAGTGCATGAGCTCTTGTAGAATCTTTGCAGAGCTTGGAGCTAGCTCTGTGTGGCTTCCGCAGCAGCGAGATGTTTATCTATCAGTAGAGCCGGATGCACTAGCTCATCGAGAGTCAGTGGGCATAGGTTGAGAGAATATCTCACCTTCTATTAGTTGTACACTAGTAGATCTTGCTTAAAGGCACATTGGCCTTTAAGTGGGAGGTTGTTGGGGTTAAGGCCTATGTGCCTTGACCGGTCGCCTAGGTCATGGGCGCCCGCCCACTGTTACCCTTTACATATAGTGAGTATACTGTATAGGGGAGCTGCCACTTCATAGTCTCCCCACCCACATCGTGTGTGTGTCTCCTTCTCTCTCTCTCACTCTTCGTCTGTGGTGCTCCCCGATCCCCTTTAGTATCATTAGTGAAAGAGATCGAAAGTTTGATAATCACTTTTGGAGAGCTGTGTTTCAAAAGTTGGAAACTAAACTTAATCTAAGTACGACTGATCATCCAGAAACGGATGGTCAAACAGAAAGAGTTAATCAAGTGCTAGAGGATATGCTACGAGCATACGTTAGCAAGAAGCAAACCAATTGGTAAGACTACTTACCTATATTGGACTTTGCTTATAATAGTTCAAAGCATGTGACTACATGGTTTAGTCCATTTATGCTTTTGTATGGATTTCAACTTAGATCACCTGTTATGGTGGGGTTGGCTAAGAAGAAGATACAACAAGCGAAGGATTTTCTCCAAGACCATTTTGACATGCTTCGAGTTGCTCGACAGAATGTTAAGCAAGCTCAAGATCAATATAAGAAGTACGCAGATGAGCATCGACGTCTTGCTACTTTCAAAGAAGGAGACAAGGTATTTCCTCAAAGTTCCAAAGCATTCAGAAAGTCTGAAGACGGGAAAAGTTGCTAAACTTTCATCATGCTATGGTGGACCATTTACCATTATCAAACGTATAGGTCAAGTGGCCTATAAGTTAGCTCTTCCAGAGCACTCACGAGTTCATCTTGTTTTCCATGTTAGCCGTTTATGAAAACAGCTAGGACAGAATGATAATGTCATTGACACAGGTGTGTTGGTTGACCTTATCGAACCGCCAAACATTCTTCATGATCCTGAAAAGATTTTGGATTCTCAAGAGCTTCGCACCAGACATCATGTCAGACGACAAATGTTGGTAAATGGCTAGATAGACCTGAAGAAGGTTCTACATGGGAGAATGTCTCCGAACTTAAGAAACGTTTTCTACGTTCGTTTTCAAGGACGAAAACAATTCTCCAAGGGGGGGTTAATGTAAGGACATGGGTCCTATGGGCAAGGCCACCGGCACGGTCGGACAGTGTGTACGCTAGGGGGAGGCTACAAGATAGCACGGTTGGGTGGAGACTAGCACACGCATTACCACCACCCTTTCATTTTCCTCTCATTTTGGGACAACCTTGGTTGAGAGTTTTTGGTGTTGTGCAAGATTGGGGCAAGGGAAAAATCTGCGGGTATGGCAAGAAGGGTGAAAAGAGGGTGTTTGATATGACTACCAAGGAATCTTTGGCACTAGAAGGTGTGAGCAAAAATGATGAATCTCAAGTCACCAATGAAGACAATTTTAAAGATTCAGAAAGTAGCACTACTTCTAGTTTCAATGATGAGGGTGAAGTGTCATTCTTGCTACTGGACGAGGAGAAGAGATAAATTGGTGAAGTATTGCAAGTGTCTGGGGATATAAATGCTTCAAGCTGTTTAGAGAAACTTGAGGAGTTGATGTAGCCTAAACAGGAATTTCCAGTGAAGATGGGGTTGATTCAAAATATGTTGAGTATCGATTTAACACAAGGAGAAAGAAGGGAGTAGCTAACAGTGTTGGATTGGTTTCCAAATCTTTTCACTACTTCATATCAAGAAATATGGGGTTTTGTTGGAGATCCTGTGAAGATTGAGAAAGTTGAAAGGGCAAAGTCAATAAGACAGAAACTAAGAAGAATGGGTAAGGAGAAAATGAATGCTTTAAAGGAAGAAGTGGATAAACTTTTGGATGTCAGGTTCATTGTGCCAGTTGTTGATAATGTTGTATGGGTGAGTCTTGTAGTGGTCACTCCAAAGAAAGATGGGTGCTGGAGAGTTTGTGTTGATTATAAGCCATCAAATGCAGTGACCCATAAAGATCTTTATCCCTTACCTTTCATTGAGATCAACTTTTGGATGCAGTGGCTCGCTTTGAAAGATATAATGTTTGTGATGGCTATTAAGGGTATTTCCAACTTATCCTTGCTCCTGAAGATGAGAAAACGACTACTTTTATCACCCCATGGGGTTGTTTCTGCTTTTCCTGCCTTCATTTTGGGTTGACAAATGGACATGAGCTTTTGAAATAAAAGTCAATTGGGTCCTCACCCAATTTCTTGGAAAAAATTTCAAAGGGTTCATAGATGATTTATGTGTATACATTTCAAGACAAGAGAAGCTTGAAATGACTTTTTCAAGGTATGATGAATGCGGGGGTCTGTTGAACCCTAAGAAGTTTCGTTTGGCGCAGCCAAGAGTGAAGCTTCTTGGACATATGATTTCAAAAAATGTGATTGAATCAGATCCAGAGAAATTAGAAGCCTTGTTATTGTTGTTATCTCCAAAGGATACAAGACAGTTGGACACTTTCATAGAGAAGGTTAAATATCTGTCTCCATTCATACCTTTGGCATCATAGTTATTGTATCGATTGCAACAAGTGGTAAAGAATGATTCATTTGAGTGGACACATGATTGTGAAGATGTTTTTGATAAAGTCAAAGAAGTTTTGAGTACACTACCCATCATGCAAGCTCCTGACTAGGAAAAGGATTTTTACGTTAACCCGTCAATGGGAGATGATGCCATTGGGGCTATGTTCTTCCAAAGAGGGAAGGAATCTTAGTATATGAAAGCCGTGCATTATGCCAAAAGGGTGAAGACTCCTCATGAAAGAGATTACTCCAAAATTGAGTTGGTGATGACCAATATGGTTTATGCTTGTAGACACTTTAGATACTACCTATTGCAAAAGTTTTTCACTTTCTCACAAGTTATTAATTGCTTCCTCAATTGTTTAATAACTCAAATATATCAAAGACAATGATGAAATGAGTTATTGAACTGCAGGAATTTCAGTTCACCTTTTTTGTGGAAGAGAGTACATGGGCTACCCTAGCATCTTTTCTCAGTTATAAAGAGACTCCTGCTTTGGTTGAGGAAGAGGTGGTGCACAAGAAGAAGGTGGAACCTCTTGCCATATCCAATGCTTCACTGTTATGTTTTGATGGCTCTTATCAAAGAATTCATGGTGCTGCTTTGGGAAGAATTGTCATTTATAATGCACAAGGAAGACTTGTAAGGAAACAAGGGCTAAAACTTGATGCAAAAATTAACAATGAATCAGAGTACATGGCTCTTGAAGGTGGCTTTCACATCTATTTACAGTTGGGAATTAGACACCTACAAATCAAAGGAGATGCCTTGTTCGTTGTGAAGCAAGTATTGGGAGTATGGAAGAATAAGACTCCTAGACCTAAAAATTTATCCTTCGAGGTGAAATTGTTACTAGAAAAGATTGAAGCATGGAGTTTGCAGCATATTGAAAGGTTTCAAAACGAAGAAGCTCACGACACTTCCCAAGAAATGATCACTTGTGTGTTTGTGATGAAGGCTAATGCCCCTTTATGCCATGGAAGAGAAGTTTTATCAAAGGAGGTGGATTTTTTGTTCATAGGCGTTTTACCTAAGGGTCTACCATCATCCAAAAAGTATGCTTTTATAAGGAAAGCTAGAATGTAAAAAATGCTCGATGATGTGCTTTACATGAAAGGAAGTGATTTAATATTGTGTCGTGAGCCCTGGAAAGAAGAAATCTACAAGATTTTTGAAGAAAATCATGAGGGATCTTGTGGAGGCCATTGTGCCATGAAGATTACATTACATAAGATTCTAGAAGAAGGCTATGTGTAGCCACGTATCTAGAGGGATATTAACAATTGGTGCAAGTCTTGTTTATCTTGTAAGAAAATGGAGAAGATAATTTTGAAGCCTGAATTACAAAAGACGATTCTAGCTTTTGATGTGTTTGAAAAATGGGGTCTTGATGGTATTAGACCCTTACCCATGACTAGTAAAAGGAATGCTTACATCTTGACAGCAGTGGATTATTTTTCATGTTAGGAAGAAGCTAAAGTTGCCAAACAGATTACCAATAAGGAAATGGGAAATGTTGTGTGTGAACATATATGTTGCAAATTTGGTGTGCCACTAGAACTACTTTCTGATAGAGGACCGAGATTTAGACGAAAACTATTTGATTTCCTATGCGAAAAGCTCAATATACAGCACCGGTACAATTCTCCTTATTATCCGCAATGCAATGGTCTCAATGCAAGGTTGAATGGAGAGCTGGTGAAAATCTTGACAAAGATGACCCAGAAACATGGGAAAACTTGGGATTCACAATTGCCTTGTGCATTATGGGCGTATAGAATTGCTATCAAAACAAGAAGGTTTTCTCCTTACCATTTGGTCTATGGAAGGAAGCATTATTTCCAATTAAAGTGGAGATTCCTGCACTTCAATTTTTGTCATAGGGAGATAAGGAGCAAAGAGATACTTGGTAGAAAAGCTTATTGGATTTATAATGTTTGCAATTGGACAAAGTTTTGGCTTTAATCTACTATGAGGAAGTGTCAAAGAAAGCTCAGATAAATGTGTGAAAGATAAGGAAATTGAAAAGGGTGGTATTGTGTAGCGTTACAATAGTAAGTTGGACCTACGTTTTAGAAAAAGTTTCAAATTAAGTGGGAAGGTCCTTTTACTATTGTGAACAAGTTTGACAATGGAAGATATCTGTTGGCGGGTTTGGGTGGTGCACAACATAAATACCATGTTAATCGCTATAGAATGCAGAAATATCTAGCATGTTTGATGACAATTGTGACAGATAAGACGCTACCAATGGAGGAAGATAGTGTGAAGACATCTGAAAATGTGAATGAGGTTTCTGGGAAGAAGCTACAACAATTGTTCACCCTAGAAACCTCTACTTGTCATAAATGATCAATCACGCTAGGGGGGGCTGGCAAGCTATGTCAGGTACATTTTGGATGAGCATAAAGCCAATAGGTCATGCCAAAAAGCTTTCTAGCTAGCCTCATGTATATATGTGTAGATAGTGCTTCATGTCTTGACAGAGACCATGTAAAACTTCATGTACCAAGGTTTGGTTTTACTGGGATTTTGTACTTATGTTTTGGGTTGTTCGAGTCCCCAAAACATGGTTTTCAATAAGTACTTGTAGCCGTGCTTTATAGTTTGTGAATCGGACTTGTACATCATGAGTTATGTGCGTTCGAAGTTAGTTATATGAGTTATGTGAGTTATATGACTTAGAAAGTGGTTGCAGGAAATAGGGCCAACTTGATGATCTAAAATTATAAATGCTGAGATTTTAAATTTTTAATGATACATGAAGTAATGGGCTCCAAGGAGTGCTTTACGGCGTCGCATTTGGTGGCTGGAGTGATGCGCTATACCCTTGAGAAATTGATCCTGAGAAGGGATCAAGCTATAAATTTTATGTGGAAAGGAGGGAGTTGGAGAAGTGTGGGAGGAATGTGCCATGTGGCAAGGAAATAATCCCACATAGAGGAACTTGGGCTCAAAGCAAGGGGTATAAGAGGGGGAACGGGTGCCCATTTGGGGTGTATCAAAGGAGAGAGTAGCTTGGGAGGAACTTGGCTATGGGAACTCGTGGAAATTTGGGGGAGAAGGGGGTGACATTTTTGAGCTCCCACCTACTACCCAAGTGGCAGCCCATCTTTTTGGTCCCCTGGACACTAGCTCCCACCCCTTCCCTTGACCCAAAAGTCATTGGCTGCTCATTTCTTACCCAAATGAAGCAAACATTGAACCAAATGAATGAAGTCTTTCAGGAGAGACTTGTTGACTAAGGAGAGAGAAGAAGTATTTTCAAATAAAAGATCCAAAGAGGCCCCATTTTATAGCTGAACACCTGCAAAATTTCCAGAGAGATCATTTTTTAGCAAGACAAAGTACACCCCCAACTTCGAGTGGCCATATGTCTCTCATCTTTTATCTGTTTTTACCATATGGATTCTCTACAGATAGCTAATCAAGACAAGCTATGTCTTTATGTCCTTGGTTTCTCCTAATTCCAAGTGTTCTTCATGCTAGAAGGGTTCTTCATAAATATTTATACGTGCTTATTATAGGTGATTTTGGCGGTGCAATAGTTCTTCCTTTCAACGGTGTGACTCGTGGAAGGTTACAGAGGCACTCATTTTCCTTGTCGTTTTCACCCTAACAAGGTTAACGAAATCCTTGGTCGAAGTTTGTAGTAGAAGGACAAACAAAAGAGACGCAAAAGAGGTATGATTGGGGGGGGGGGGGGGGGGGGGGGAGGGGGTTGAAGAGCCTGCCCAATAAGTCCAGATGGATAACTCTTCTAATAATACAAGGTAAACGAAAATGATTGAAATAGGTAAAGGAGAATCATATCAAAGGCAAACGCTAATACCCCTCCCTCTACAACAGATATTGAAAAGCTAGCTAGAGAAATGCATGAATGAAAAAAATCTTAAATGAATGATCACCAAGCCAACAAAATGACAACTTATACTGTGTATAGCACCAATGTGATGATGAACAACATAAAGATGAAATTGATCAACTCGAACAAGGAAACAAAGGTAGTGGCTAGCTATAAAATAACTCACTTAAGAATTTTATACAAAATGACCTTTGATAACCATCGAATGGCTCATTGGTGACCTAAGAAGGACATCAAAAAGCTCATTTGTGACAATTATATTTGAGAGTGAGAAACACAGTGTAGAAACATGAAAACAGGTAGCAAGGAGTATAATACAGGGACACCCCCCCCCCCCCCCCCCCCAAAAAAAAAAGTAACACTTGGACCAAGAGCAAGAAAAGATACAAAGGTGAGGAAACCGCAATAACAAATCAAAGTCAAGGAGTCTCTAGTATATGAGAGAGGAAGTTGCCTAAAAGAAGCTTGAGCTACAAAATTATTGACCTTTTCATGCCAAACACCTAATGCTAGGCCCGATAGTTGTAAGAGATCCTAGAAAATTCCACCTTTGGGAGCACTCAAGAGTGTACTTATAAGAAACCATCTATTTCACATGCACTCAATTGGTTAAAAGGATCTTCGTACTTAGACACCGTGAGGCAATAAAATGACCCCTTTCTCCTACTAAACTCACAGGGTTTCCCTCATTTTGAAATAAAAGTTTTGTTTTAAAATTAGGAAAAATGAATTTATTTGAAATAAAATTTATTTATTCCTTCCTTTCAACGCACGTTACACAATACACCCCTAGTGAGAGCACAACCACCATCCAGTTTGCAAGAACCTATCCAAGAGAAATCTTGGGGGTGGAAGTTAGAGAAGCAATTCACAGGACAAAGCCTCTCCGCCCACACACATGAAATAAAAATAAATTTTTATTATATGGAATTCCATAATATGAGGACGGGGGATTGGAACATGCAACTCATCACTCAAGCATGCCCAATATAGGCATTTGGCCATGCTAATAATAGGACCCCTTTACCGCATGTCCATCCTAGCCCTTCGTTTGCACGGTCTTACCCTAGCCGGACATTACTCCCCCCTTGGAGAAGCCTTTTTGTCCTCCAAAAGAAAAGTGGTGATATCTTCATAAGAACACTAATGTTTTCCACAGGGGCATCCTCCATGGATCTAGCTGTCCATTTGACCAGAACATGATTCAATAAGAGGTTCAATGATATCAAGAAGAGAATTTTGATTTTCCACATTGTTGTCCCTTTACAATCGTTTTGTGTAATCGGCCTATATGCAACATAGTGTATGAACTCTATTGATAGATCACTAGAGTATTCTAAACCAGTCACCACAAGTAAGAGATATCTAAAAGAATATCTCTTATCACTTTCCATGGAAGTCACATGCTGACCTAACTCATTAGCAAAAATGAAGTCCTTGACTTGCTATCAATATTCATCAGCAAACAACCCCACCATAATTGGTGATCGAGATTGAGAATGTGATCTAAACATGAAGGGACTAAACTTAGTCACCACATGCCTTACCTCATGGTAAGGAAACTCCAACTAGAGAGATAACCTTCCCAATTGGAAAGAGAGAGAGAGAGAGAGATATATTAATAAAGAGAGAGAATCCCTACAAGCTTCAAGAGATTGATAAGGAGAGAGAATCCATGCACGCTCCGAGATTTTTCCCATTCCTCCACGTTTGCTCCCTGAGCTCGAATACCAATATGAGGATAAGGGACAGAAACATGCAACTCACCAATCCGTCGTGACCTACATAGGTCCTTGAGCATGCTCATAATAGGACCCCCTTTACTACCACATGTATGTTCTGGTCCTTGATGTGATTGGTCATACCCTAGGTCTAACACATAATTTAAGGAACGCTAATAAGATGCATTGGGAGGAATGATTGTCAATGTAAAATCCATATCCTTGGAGTAGACCACCTTGTAGTGGTGAATCACACAAGATGTAAGTGTGAATGGAGAGAATACAACACGATTGAGAGAGAAGCCATCACCAACGAACGAATCATCCATGTAGAACTCATTGGATCTAGATTGTATAGGTGCATCTAAACTGTAGAGAAACGAGCTACAAGCCCAAGTAGAAGCAAGAGAGAAGCTCGACCAAAGAGACACAAGTGAGAGATCCACCGAGAAGCAATATGTAGGAGAATACCAAGTTGGCATGCCCATGCAAAAAGTTACTCACATCAAGAGAAACATGACCAAAACGTTGGTGATACACAGAGAATAGGAACATGTCCATCTTACAAATAGACATGTCAAGGAGCCAGATAATAGGGAGATTTTATGTGGATATGGAGCAGTCAAGGAAGAGAGAACAAGAAATATCAAGAGACAAGTATGATAGTAGGCACATCGACTTTTTCCCACAACACAGGTACATGTAGAGACATCATCTTCTCCATATTGGTAAGGACAAGGAAGCCGTATGAGTGTGTGTGTGTGTGTGTGTGTGTGTGTGTGTGTGAGAGAGAGAGAGAGAGAGAGAGAGAGAGAGAGAGAGAGAGAGAGAGAGAGAGAGAGAGAGAAATTTGGTGAGCCTAGTAACTTTAGATGGAAAACTCTATGAATGATACAAGAGAAAGAAAAAATAAGCTATGCCTTACACAAAGTCATTGAGTAGGTCCCTTCTTGTTGGAAAATGCACTCTTCAACTAAAAATACATAAAGTTTCAAGACCATAATCACAATGGAGATATGACCATAAGGGTTTAATTTACGTAAATTTTTACAGCACTCTTTTGTGATCAAGGATTTTCTTTGATACATTGTGTACATACTTTGACTCTTAAATTTACTTTATCTTATAGCTTTAATGAGTTTGACTAAGACCCAAATATGCTAGAGAGATAAAGAGAGAGAGAGAGAGATTAGTGTAAACTCAAAATGCAAAGTGAAAATAAAATCTTCCTCCTGACACCATAACAAATAAAGAAGATCTCTATATGCAAAATTTAATTGGGATTGGGGAAAGTAGAAAAATGGGATGTTGTCTCTCATGCAACATAAATTTTTTAAAACAAGGTATGCATTCTATAAATTCAAATGCTAACATTCCTTAGTGTATTAGATGAGTTGAAATCTAGCATAGTAAGTATAACATTTGGCTCTCAATTCAACGAACTAGAAAGATTGGCAAGTTGTGTATATACACTTTTCTACTAAAAAATGTCCATCCGAAGTATCAAGTGTGCATATATGAAAGCCACATCAAAAGTATATCTATACAGTATAGTCTCCTTTTCAGCTATGTAGTGGACAATGCCTATATTTGATTCCAATCATGTCATGACATTCACTAACTTCATAGTGAGAAAGAAATGTATTCTTGTTGTTGTAAGGTACACTACCTTATTAGAGGCATATAGAATAGATGACAAATAAATCACCAAGATAATTATGTGGCATTGACATATGAGGGATTCATCAATTTAGGAATTTGGTCTTGTTTTTTCACCACATGGTTTCAAAAACAAACTCTCCATCACTACCTTACTAAACCATCAGAAGATGCATTTTATTTGTGTTGGATTTGATCAAGCTCAGAGGTCATAGCTACCACAAAGAAGATCTCACTACGGTAAATTTTAGACTTTAGTCTTTTTTGTGCATTAGACTTCAAAAACAACTCTCTTTCACTACATTTCTAAGCCATTTAGAAGATGCATTTTATGTGTGGTGGATTTGATCAAGCTCATAAGTAATCATTACCACAAAGAACGGATCAGAAGAGGATATTTTGAGGAATTTTTATCATTATAATTTTTCTTTTTGAAGAAATTTTTTCCCTTTGACCTCTTCATGACTCTAGTTTGTAACAAGAGGCAATGGTAAGGCTAAGTATCACCCAAGACCATGTACAAAGTGAGATGGTTTGCATGCATAGAATAGCCATGTAGGCATGCTTGCATGACCACATTTTGGCACAAAATCCCAAGACCGTCATCATCACACATTACAAATCCACAACTACCCGTCCTACACACAATGAAGAAATCCAAGTTTGCAAGTGGAAATTTGGGTTTAGGCACACATAACAATACTTAGCGCTTTCGGTATGAATGCTTCCCATACTTGACCCTATGGTAGCATCCATGTACTATACCTAGCATGGGTGCGTTCATACCATTGTCCCTTATAGATACACCAACACACTAAAAAATAGGTGATCTCATCTTTTTCCACCACTATAACAAGTGTCTCAAAAGGAGCTCTTGTCGCATTGCCTATCACAGTGCTTGCTACCCTCAAATGGACACCATTCATTGAAATTGGCTAGATATTGTGGTGTGTGGTAGCCAACTAAACTGTGTCAAGCATATGTACTTCTGTCATAAAGCAAGTGCAAGGTATAGTTCGGATTTATCACTAGCTGAGAAACTTGAGTAGACGGACCATGCCCACCAAAAATGTAAGAGTTCCATGATTGCAAATAACAAAAAGGTAGTTGCACTCAAAATTGCACTTAACTAATTAAAGAGAGACCTATAGCTATTGCGTGGACTTACCACTTTAAGAGTCAAACTTGCTGGAGGGGATGGCCACTGTGGTGAGGGGGACCAGCTATGATGTGCACCAACCAAAGAAAGAAGACAGGGGTCTCATGCCTGCCAACATCTACAAGAGATTAATTTGTAGGTATTGACCTAATCTCTCTCTAGTCTCACTATACCTAGTATCTCTCTGTTTATCTACACCTAATCTTTCTCGTTTCTTTATTCTCTATAACTAATCTCTACCAAATCTACACACCTCAATTTATTTACACCTAGTCTATGCCGCTTGTCTCTCCTCTACACCTAACCTACATCACTTCTCTAGACCTAATCTATACCGCCTCTAAATCTATCTATCTACACCACTTGTCTATCATCTACAACTAATCTACATCACTTTTCTACACCTAATATATATTGCCTCTCACTCTATCTATCTACACCACTTCCTTGTCCTTTACACTTAATCTCTAGGTAGTCTAAACCTATTCAGATGCTCAAGAGGATGTAGAGATCGCATAGAGATTTCATAAAGAGAGAGGGTAAATAGAGGTAGATAGAGAGGGAATATAGAGAGGGGTAGATAGATTTTCAAGCTTCTATCTACACCTTATCTCTAACTAGTCTACCTACATCTATCTCTCTACATAAGGTAGATAGAGAGGGCGTGGAGAGGTCATAGAGAGAGAGGTAGAGATATACGTACATACAAGAATAAATATATACACAAACTCACATGCATAGATACATTATAATTCATATTTATATACTATTAGACCTAACTAGGGGCTAGTACTACTGCATTAGGGCCAAAAGTGCCTCAAAAAGGGCTATGTAAGGAATTGGTTAGCTTGCTAATTAGCGGAGCATTTGACGGTCAAATGGCTCCAAATTTGATTGCGTTGGGTATTCAAAGCATATCTAGAGCATTTAAAGAGTATTCCGGTACAGATCTTTCAATACGAACAAAAGATGTCATTTTCACACTATTTCTCCCCTACTGGACCTATTTTGTTGGCTTGACAGCAAATACAAAATTTTCATTTTTGAATGATGGTTTTCCTTGCTACTCTTTTCCTCAAGCCATTTCATTAGGGTCTCTTTACCCTCACAAGCTTTCCAAGCTCTCTCTACCTTCGCAAGACGACCGCCATTTCTGGTCTAGCTAGAAGGACGAGGGTTTGATACTCAACCAAGTGTAAGAAACCACGAGGGTTGTGTATCAAAGGCTGTAGGTGTCTGAGCTCAAGCATTACAAAGCCAACGGATCAAGCAAATGGATATGGATAGAAGACAACTTGTATCCTATTGATTTACAAACTTGAAGGTAAATAGAAAAATTTGAAGCCTTACTCTCATAAATAGATTTCCATGGTGGCCATCTGCATTTGAAGAAGGATGGACAACTATTCTAAAAGGACAGGAAATGTTTTGCAGGATGCTTCAACATGAGGTTTCAAAGCCAAAAGATTCACTTAGGTTTCTATGTTGAAAATTGGATCTCATGATATCCTACAGCATATGCTGTATCTAGATGGACCATATTTTGCAAAACAAGGGCCCATTGCAACACATAGAAGTCACATTATCAAGCACAAACATCGTTTTTCATATCAACAAGAAAGGGAGGATGACAAAGAAGAAGCAATGCACTAAAATAACTACTCAGTCGGTACCAAGGGAGGCAATTATAGAGGATGAGATCAAAGAACCAACAACAACCACCTTGCTATGAACATCATAATCATTCCAAGAAGGAGACTATTTAGATGCAAAGTTACAATATCATTCCTTGCAAAAGGCTACCATTTTAACAATATAATTACTTGTAGAATTACTCTAAATCTCCTTGGAAAACATTAATTTTCACAATATAATACCCTGTAAAGTTACAATATATTTTCCTCTAAACATTGCAACATCACGATTAACACTTATTTCCCCTTTGCCACACAATCATTTTACTCATCTATAACTCCTAAGACAAGTTTCCTTTCAACTATCTTGAGCTTGAAAATTTTTCACTCTTCTATGTAGACTTCCATGTGACCATGATCCTATAACATGACATTTAGAAACCATTGGCATGGACCATCATTATTAGAATCTTCATTACCCTCGAGCCCCTTTTCCTTTAAGCCATGTTAATAAAACTTTGTTGCTTCAGCTCTTTTGACTCAAATTAGAATTATAACTTTCAAACAGAGAAAAATGAAAAAATTTAAACATCAGATGAGCCGAAAAGCCCAAAAACCCCGAGAACGGCTGGCTATATGCCTCGTTCTGACACCCAGGGGCCGGAGAGGTCCGTATGGACAAAAAAGGCCTTAGGAGGCATTATCCCGTACGGTGCAAGGAGAGGGGTAGACAGAGTCAAAGGCCTCTGGAGTCATTATCCCGTACAGTGCCAGGAGAGGGGTAGGCAGACTCTGTATGGAATCTAAGTGAATCAAAAAAAGAATCTTCTAAAATATGAGGAATCTCATGGCGTGCTATATATCAATAGATAGAGCTTCAAGGGGACTTATTAACTGTCAAAACTCCGCCAACTTTGGAGTTTTTTTGCAAAAATTTATCCATGCGCCCGTTTTGGTAGAGAGAGGTAAAGTCAAACTCCTTAAAGGGCCCCTTTGTGAGTCCAAATTTTGCCTAATGGTCCTCCCTTTTTGCAGCCATGTATGCAATAAGCTTCAACTGGCTTGAGGTTTTTGTGAGGCTCTGAACATTTATTTTTCCAATGATCATCTGCACCACAGTTATGAAATTTTTCCATTCTTTGTTTAATCATGGATCTTACCATAGGAGGTCTAACACCTTGATTATCCACATAGTACATTGGTGCAAGCTCTAGTGGAGTATAAGTCACAAGTTCTTCCATTGGTGGTGGATGTGAATTATACCAATCTCCTTCTACCATAATTACTGTAGATGGACTAGGCTCAGCATAGGGTCTAACAGGCACTAGTGCTTGTTCATCTATGACTCCTTCTGAATGCATGTACTTTATAGGTACTACATTATGTCCTAGATACGGAGGTTGTTGACCCAACACGGGATGAGGTCTTTCCATACTTATCGGTGGTCTTTGAGCTCGGGCCATATTAGGCTGATATCTGTACATGGGTTGTCCTTGTGGCCTCTAAGGCACATACTGAACATTCCCATCATACTTTGGTCAGTAGTAGCATTCATTGGTCTCATGGTTGATCCATTTACCCTCAATTGCACACCATTTCTACGGTCTAATGGATTGTCCCAGTTGAGGTACTCCTTGTCCTGGTCCTCTCATAGGTGTTTTTGCATGTTATTCATCATGTCATTCATCCTTTTGAGCATGTCTTATATGGCGGAAAGTGGTGCTACATCAGCTGTTCCCACTTGTGCTGGTTTAGTGGATGCAACAATAGACTACAATCCTAGGATTATCTGTACTAAGCCGTTTCAAAGGCTTCAAATCAACTTGATCGTATTCCTCAAATTCTAAAGTTGGTGGGCCTTCTTTTGCGGCCATGTCTAGAATTATGGTGCTTACTTCTAGCCTCCATTTGTCTATCACATCAGGATTTTCGACTTGTAAATACCGAGTCTTGTTTCTATCCATGTATATTTTTTCTTGTTTGTTTGACCTGATCTCTTCTTTGAACTCAAAACCATGGTCATCAAAGCAAATTCCATACTTTTTGTTAGGATCCAGGTAAACCTGAGCTCCATGGCAATTAGTCTTATAAAAAAGAGAGTATATGCTTGTAGCGCACTGTCGTTCTGGTTTCTGAGTGAGTCGAATAGATGATCTGAGAAAGTGTCTGAGACTTCTTTAAGGATAGTGTGAAAGGAATTGCCTATGTTCACACTTTTTTCGGTGGATACTCTATTGGAGGTTTTTTCAAATATGCCTTGATTTCCTAGTATACGACCAGATCTAAAGTTCATAAAGACTTGTGAAGCCTTGGATAGAGTACTTACCGTTAGATTGACTTGTTGTCAATTTCTTCCAAAAACTTGACTTGATTGCAACTTCTGTCAAACTGTCGATTCTTTGTCTATAACATGATTTATGTATCAATTTTGATCAAGTTAGCTATTCTTTCACAAAGACTGTGTAGTTTTTGGTAATTATTGTATGTGTATCACTTCAACTTGAGCTAATTTAGTTAGTAGTCGAGATTTTCAGACTCGACTTTGGCAAAAATCAAAGGATTAATTTGCAACCTAGAAACTGAGTGAACATGTACCAATTGGATCTGATTGAACCCAAAATTGCATGGTGGCCTTGTATTATGTTGGTCTAATGATGTACAAGTTCAAAATTCAAAAATGGTGTCTCTATGTAGCAATAGTAAATAATCGTGATTATTTACTTTTGTTAGTTTTTACACTTTTTGGATTGGTTTGCCAAGTATACAACCTGTTAAGGTCCTTGGACAAGTTTCATTAAGTTTGGACAAAATTTCTTCAAGTTTATCAATTGTGTCATGTCCGCAGACTCGCTTTTATGATCCAAATTTCATGAAAATTTACTTGTGTGGTCTACTTGATATGCTTGACCTTTTGCTATACTCAAATGTGCAAGATTATCAATTTCTGAAGTAGATGTAATTAATTACGATTATTTACTCTAGCTAGTTTTCTGCAAATTTTTGTCCTAATCTTGACACAGATTTGTTAAGCACCTCAACTTAAGGTCTCTAGACAAGTTTCATCAAGTTTGGACAATTTTTGGTCAAATGGTCATCAGTTTTGTGTTCGCAGACTTACTTTGCAAATTTGGTCACAATTTTCAATCCAATGATCCAAATCTTACCAAATATGGTTTGTGGGCTTATTACAACATGGTAAAACTAGTGGTATGCTAACTTAGTTAAAAAAAGGGGTAGATGTAAATAATCGTGATTATTTACTACTGACAACTTTTTGCATCTTTTTGGTCAACTGAGCATGTACACAGTCTATCACATCAATATAAGCCTATGAATCAAATTTCATTGAGTTTGCACACATTTTTCTCCAATTTACACTCAAGTTCTTGAAAGTCAGTACAAACTTTAGTTTTTACCCAGTTTTTTGCCAGTTTGGTGATCCAAATCCTATGTGCCTTTACAAAAGTTGTTTGTACACATGCAATGAGTCCCTGATATCAACCTTGGTCAATTTTGAGTTGAAAGTAAATAATCGTGATTATTTACTTCAGGTTTAAAATGAACTTTTTTTGCACTTTTTCAATGGAAAATCTTTCCATGAGATATTTTAAGCCTATGAATCAAGTCAAAACTTTATTTGGCCTAAAATGTCAAGAAAAAGTAAATAATTTAAGTTTTTGCAAACTCTTGAAATTTTTACCTCAATGTGTCCTTGAGCTTACCCACTGGTTTATACAACTTTTAAGCATACTCTCCAGTCGGATTGAGTGTTTTGGAGTCTTCGCATGCTATTTCTAGCCGTAGAACTGAAATTTTGCAACTTCAAATAACAACTCATAATGATTCTTTTGGAGAGAGAAATGTTCTAAAATCCACCTCGGATCCTACTTACCCCACTCCTAGGTTCTCATGCAATGGGGTTGTGCAAAGTGTTCACAGACACTCGTTTTCTTGTTTTTTACGGTTTTCAGAGCATTGATCTTAAGACTTGTCTCGTGTATCAATCATCCTCAAAATCCTAATCTTGTTTTACAATCCTACAATCCTAAAGGCACTTAGCAAGTACGATTACTTCCAAGCTACCTCTTCACAGCAAAAGACGTCAATCTTAAGCTATGCGGTTTCTAAAAGAATTTTTTTACTCTAGTAGATCCTAGAGAATATTGGATTTCACAAGATGCTCATGTTTTTTCCTAGTTTAGGTCTCTTCGATCCCCTGCAGCGGCGCCAAATGTGGGACGATTTTTTAATCTCACTTCTATCTTATTGCAAATTTAGCGAGAACCACAATTAAATTGTCAATCCATGGGACGAATCTGACTCAACTAGTGCATATAGGCTACAAGAGGTTGTCAATATCTCAAAAAATAACAAACAACTTGCATCTATCTCAAGCTACACACAAGTTACTGAAATCACCAAAAGCGAATCGCTCATCGTGACAAACAAATCACATCCGTTATAGCATCAAATGATATCTATATGTCATAAAACTTCTAGGACATGTCTATAAGACCTAAGCACACATGCTTATGGTCTCAAATCCCACTTTAGGTCAAGTGAAAAAATTCCGATTATTAACAACAGTGGATTTTCGACCTAGTCGTTTTCGACCCAGAAAGCACCTAAATGCTTAGCAATGATGCCCCAATACCCCGCCTATGCTTAGTTTTTTGATTTTGAAGTATAAATTCCTCCTTATGATGAAATTATGCCACGGTTTGGTGATGCAAAAACTATGAAATGCGGTGAAATGCTTACGTCAATGCGCAGAACTCTTACCTGCAGTTGCAATGCAACAAATGCGACTGCAATGTGACAACCAGAGAGGAAGTAGGTAGCGGGAGAGAGAAGTGAGCGCCGTTAGCTCACACTGTGTATCTCATTTTCTAAAACTTTTTTTAAATAACTTATAAAAATTGTTTTTTATACCTCAGCCAAGGTTTTTGGTGGTCAAAACTAATAATCTAGGAGCTCAAACTAAAGATGGGTAATGACATCTTGATACAATCTGGAATCTTGTAGCCCCAGCTCATCTATTACAAGTTTATCCGTGAAATAGGAGTTACAATATTCTCGATTTATCAAAAATAATAATTGTTTTTACAATGAGAGCTCCAAAAAAATGGTATCCAAGCTAGCTTGCTGCTAACAAAGACCAAGTTGAAGCTTTTTATCACTCCATAACTATGTGGCTCGATGGCAAGGAAAACAATTCAAGGATTGCCTTCTTCGATTTTCGGACGATGTCGTCGTGTTAGTTGTTGATTTTCCAGAGAATTATGCCTTCAAGGAAGAAAATGAGATTCAGCAATGCATTGGCACTCTAGTCCAGCAACCATTTTCATACACATAACCTACTACCACAGGGCAGGGCAGCTAGTCAAAACCATCCACTTCTTCATATCAGATGACAAGGTACATGATATGTTGTTTGTGCAACACTGCTTCATGCTACACCGTGTCTGGTTACAACAAGAGGGTATGACTCTTAAGCAACATTGGGTGTGGTCTGATGGTGAGGCCTTGCAGTTCAAGGGAGACAAGCCTTTTTACTCCGTTGCAAGATATGATGGACTCACAGAGATGGGGATGAGATAGGTCTTCTTTGGATCAGGGAACGACAAGGGAGAGCATGATAGTGCAGGAGCACTTGTGAAAAGAACCTTGACCCATGAGTTGCTAAAACCTAATGGAGCTATTTTGCGGTGTGCAACTGATGTGGTTGCTTATTGCCAGGCCAACCTGTCACGCAGGGACCACCTTCACACTATCAAAAGAAAGGGAATGTGCCCTTGTGTTCTGGGAGGTTAAAGAGGGGGAAGTGAACAGGGAGGTGAAGTGGAATTGTGCCACTGTGGAAAAGACTCACTCTCTGCATGCTTTTCATGGTCACAACCCCGGGGATCCAAATTTCCTTGCAAAAAGAGCCTTTGCATGCTTCTGTGATGCATGCATGCACGGAAGATGGAATCGTTGCGTCAATAATCTCACGTGTAGACTTGGGATTATCATACTCTACTGCCATTACCTAATGAGGTTGTGTCAGATTTTGAGCCAAAAGATGAAGTATCTGCCTACAATGACTTCACGTACGAAGGTCATCATGATGTGTTGAGTATCACTCTATGTGCTGTAAATCTAGATGCTTTGAACAACGTCGAGAATGTGGATTTCTACCTGGTCAAGTGTGTTGCAGCAAAGGAGAAGGTGGAGAAGGAGTACCTTGATGAGTGAGGCAATGCAATTGATAGAGGCTCATATGTTGTGCAAAGTCTATATTACAAGCACTTGGATGCATACACCTTCAAGCTAGACCACAAGCAGCCCGTCGTCCACGTACTTTCACATATGGTATGATGTATCAAAATACACATGTAGCACATCCCAAGGAGATGGAAGGTGTACACAATTAACCCAGGAAGCTATGAATCAAATTGTAATAGCATGCCCTTTATCTTTTTAATGTAATCATTGCATCTTCAATATACTTCTTGCTCGGAGATAATGCAATTTTATCAAAAACTTGGGTATCTTCTGTCTCTTGTGTGCTTTGTGTATACATGCCTTTGGTGTCTATCACAAAGGGGTTTGAGTTTAAGAGAGATCATTTGTACAACCCATCTCTTTAAATCTAGAGAATCTGAGGTCAACAAGAAAATGTAGAACTCTAGAGAGGTAATCAAACAAGCTCAAAGTCCACCTCCTTTGGTGTCTTACAAATTTACGATTTTTAGAGTAGGACTCCATATGGTTTGGTTAGGTAGCCCACGAATATAAATGGAAATTGTAAAAGAAGGCACACCCAGCTTATAAGAAAGGCATCGTGGTTTGTAAAAATGTGTACAAAGTGTTGAGATGTAGAGAGAAAGAGAGAGAGACGAGACAAGAGACACACCATATAGGCTCCCAAAGACTGATTCATATTGAGGACAAGATACAAATATATAGGTGCGACCAAGTTGGATAGAGTGAGCCATATATAGCTCCAATACCCCCACTCAAACAAAGGTCTCTAGATTTGGATCAAAAAACCCTTGGGGAGTTCAAGGGAAAAACCCAAACCCCTATACAATGTGAAAATATGAACCAGCGATGATGATGTGAAAGTGAATTGTGCATCTATGTACAAATATTTAAGTGACTCACAGATCACAATGTGCAAATGTGGAGTGTGCATAGTGCATAGTGCATGGTACCTAAAAGATTACAATGTCATATGTACAAAGCTATTACAATAGCAAAGAAGCTAATCTAGAAAGAGTGAGAACTCCAAGCTCCAAGCGCAAGAGGATGAAATGTGACTCGTTGAGGCCTTTGGTCAAAATGTCTGCAATCATCTGGTCACTTGGACAGTGTTCAACCATAATGGTTCCTTTGCGTACTTCATACCTAACCTAATGATAATGGACAGCAATGTGCTTTGACTTATTATATTGAACATAGTCTTTTGCAAGACTAATAGCACTCTGGTTGTCACACCACAAGGGTGTGCTAGAAAGAGGAGAGTGACCAATATCAACCAGCATTTGTTGAAGCCAAATCAACTCAAGAGCTGCAAGTGATGCCGCAACATATTCTGACTCAGTCGTAGAAACTCCAACACAACGTTGTTTCTTGCTGGTCCAAGAAACAAGACAACCATTTATAAAAAAGCAATTTCTACTAGTAGATCGCATAGATAAATGTGAGCTTGCCCAGTCTGCATCTGTGTAACCCAAAAGAGAAAGAGATTGCATATAATTCCGATGTGAGTTGTCGTCGATAGACTAAACCAAAATCTGTAGTTCCTTTCAAGTATTTCAATACACGCTTTGCAGCAGACCAATGCTTAAGAGAAGGACATGCAAGATGTTGTCCAAAATAATTAGCAACAAAATAGAATATCATAATGAGTGTTCCTGCCAACAAACTGAAGACATCCAATCAAGCTAGCATAAAGTTGATTTGTGACAAGTTGACCGCCATTGTCAGAAGTGTTCTTCGTAGAGCTCGCAAGACAAGGTGTGTTGGCTGAATGTGCAGATTCCATACGAAATTTTTGAATAGTATTTGCAATAAAATTTGACTGTCAAAGGAATAAAATACCTTTTGTACGGTTTCGTTGGATTTGAATGCCAAGACATGAGTGAGTCTCTCCAAGATCCACCATATCAAATGCAAAAAACAATAACTTTTTCACTCGGCTGAAGAAATCCCAAATCATTGGAAACAAGGATGGTATCATCCTCATAAAGAGCAATAATCACAAAAGTGCTACCTTGGTGTTTTATGTATAAGTTGGGGTCTGAAGAGCAAGAGATGAATCCTTTAGAGTTGAGAAAAAGATCAAATTTCGTATACCAGGCTCGCGAAGCTTGTTTGAGACCATATAGTGCCTCATGGAGTTGAGCAACAAGGTCTTATTTACCTGGAATAACAAACCCTTCTGGTTGTTCCATATAAATTTCCTCTTCCAAATCACCATTAAGAAAAGCAGTTTGCACATCCATTTGATGAGCTTCTAAATCAAATTGAACAGAAAATGCCAATAAAACTTGAACACTTGTAATGCGAACAACTGGTGAAAAATTCTCTTAATAATCAACACCAACTACTTGGGAGTAACCTTTTGCAACTAAACGTGCCTTGAACTTGTCAAAATATCCATCTGCTTTTACTTTTATCTTATACACCCACTTACATTTAATAGATGTACGACCAGGAGGTAATTCAGTTAGTATCCATGTACCTTTAGAGATAAGAGAATGGTACTCTGCTTCCATAGCCTCTTGCCATTGATCCTTGTGTGGTGAAGAGATAGCTTCATCATAAGTAATGGGATCTTCAGAAGTAGAAAAAGCTTTATCAGCAATATCGTCATCATAAACATGACATGAGCCATGTTCAAAATCAATAGGTAGATCAACAAAAATATCAATATCATCATTGGAAACATTCGGAATGGATTGTTGTGAAGAGGAAGTTTGCTCTATAGGAAGAGTTTCATCATCTTAAAGAAATGGAAAAGCCTGAAGCAATGATCTAGTATCATCATAATCATCCATGTACCATGAGCCTCCCATAAGCTGTTCGTTAAAAGTAGCATCACAATTCACAATTACTTTCTTGGAGGAAGGGTCATAGAATCTGTAGCCTTTAGAAGTGTTAGAATATCCAATAAAAATAACTTTAAGACCAAGAGCATCAAGCTTTGTTTGTGTTTCTTTGGGAAAATGAATATAAGCAATACTTCCAAAGGTTCGAAAATGAGATACAGAAGGAATGTCACCTGTCCATGATGTGATGGGTATCTTACCAGAGGGTGTAGTAGTAGGAAGATGATTTTGAATAAATACTGCTGTCAAAGTAGCTTCAGCCCAGAAAACACGAGATAAGCCAGAATGAATCAGCAATTATTTCATATTTGCAAGGCTGGCCACTACAATGATTCAGTGCATTTACTTTAGGTGCCATGTTGGTGCTCCATATATACACATAGAAAAATCGGAGGCATCAATCCAAAATTTTGTCGTTGTCTTTGCAACAAAATACATACCTCCTATCTTGCACATTGTACTTGATCATTTCCCCTGCATGTTTAGGGGGAATGTCACCATGCATTGGCTCTACAACTTCAACAAGCAGGCCTTTTAAATCAAGAACCAAAGCGCACCCCTCATCTGGCAATGGCTTTGGCATGCATATTGGGTCTAGCAGTGCATACCACTCAGCAAAAATAACTTCCCCCAGGGGATAAACATAATTGAAGTACACAAGAATTTTTGTTAAGCGTTTAAGATAGCTAGCCAGGTACTTCTCAATCTCCACTTTTTCTTTTTGTAGCTACCTCACCTTGGCAATACGCCACTTTTGTATGGTTTTACATGCAATGGCATAATTCAAATCATGCAGGGCAACTAGCTACAGTTTATCTTGCCCTATGACACATAAATGGTATCGAGTAAAGACATCATAAAGGACAAGCAAAAACTACTGAACTATTGCACATTAAAATAATATTGAAAGAGTTTCTCCATTATAAATATTTAGAGAGATACATGCCACAGGGTGTGAAGCTTGCTAACACTACATAACTTGGACACAATAGGGAACAAATTCAACATAATATCTTGCAAGCACGTGAGTGAATGGATTTATTTTCATCTCTGTTGTGTTCGTTTATGTCATCCATAGTGCTTGGAGGGGCAACACATATCTCGTCCCAAGGATCTTCCAAAATCTCTTCCAGGCCGTATTTTCTCTTTAATTTCACATTGTTTTCCAAACCCTATAGGGGCCTATCATCATCGACGTCTTGCGCAGTCAGCCCATTGTCAGTCCTGAAACCTTCCTCTTGAGCACTCCTACCTTCCTCTTGCACACTCCCAACTATTTCCTCTGAGACGCTTGTTTGAGCATCTATAGGGGGCTTGGGTTTGGGATGAGTAATAAGGACAAAAGCTTCATCATCATCATTTGTTTATTTACCATCTGAAGCAACCTCATGCATTGTCACATGTTGTGGCATTACATCTATCCTTTCATGCTCTCCATCCAGCTCATTAGATTCATCATTAGAGAGCTTCTCTTCTATCCTTTGATTGATAGGTGTCTTGTCTGTTTTGCATCCTCTATCATTTATATCTGTGTATTCTATTCACCCGTTAATTTTCATCGATACCATTATGATTGCTTGTATGCATAGTGTGACAAGTAGCATTCCATGTATGGTAGGTATCTATATTCTGTAAACATTTTGTCTATCCTAACTATGCTAACTAGTTTACAAAGTGTGTTAACCACCATGATCAATATGCTAACTAGCATACAAAATATGCTAAGAAGGAAGTGTGAATATAGTGTATGCTAACTAGCAGAGAACGTATGCTAATTATCATACATGCTATGTTAATTAGAATACATGGTATGCTAATTAGCATACACAGTTGTATGCTAATTAGCATACCATGTATGATAGCATAGCTGGTATACTAACTAGAAAATAATTTATGCTAATTAACATAACGTCTCTGCTAATTAGCATACCATCTTTGTTGGTTAGCATACTATGCATGCTAACTAAAATACACATTATGATGACTAGCAAAGAGGTATGCTAACAAGCATACACATTATGCTAGCTAGCTCAAAATGTATGCTAACTAGCATAGAGATATGCTAAAAAGCATGCACATTATGCTAGCTAGAAAAGAAGGTATGCTAACTAAACTTTGAATGCTTGTTAGCATGCACCAAATGCTAGCTAGCATACAAGGTATGCTAGTTAGCATACTTAGTATGCTAATTATCATATCTTTCTTTCTAGTTATCATACTTGCATGCTAACCAATGACCATCATACAGAATGTTCTAATGCTAATTAGCATAAAAAGTATGCTAATTAGCATAATAGCTAATAGGGCTATTAGCTATTATGCTAATTAGCATACTTTTTATGCTAATTAGAACATTGTGTATGATGGTTAGGATGCAAGTATGATAACTAGAAAAAAAGGTATGCTTATGCATGCTAATTAGAATAACTTTTTTCTAATTAGCATACTTGCATGCTAGCCATCATACACAGTGTTCTAATTAGCATAAAAAGTATGCTAATTAGCATACTTATTGTGCTAATTAGCATACCTTGTTTGCTAGTTAGCACACTGTGCACTAATTAGCATATTTAATATGCTGATTAGCATACTTTGTTTCTAATGGGGAAACTCTCTATGCTAGTTAGCATGCATAGTTTGTTAACTAGCATAGAAGGAATGCTTATTAGAAAACACAATATGCTAACTAGCATACAAAAAATGCCAACTAGTATTCACAATATGTTAGCTAGGATAACTAGTTGTGCTAAGGAGCATACACAATATGCTTACCACACCATGAAAATGTATGCTAGCTAGCATAACTAGGTTTTCCAACTACCCTACACAACATGCTATCCACCATAACCTCTTAGCTAACTAGAATACCTTCTATGCTAACTAGCATACACAGGGCTAGTGTAGGAATCAAGGTTGGATAATTGTTCCTTAACATTATCTTACCAGAAATCTGTGTGATTGGAATTCCCTGCCCTGTAACCTTGCCACCCCATTTAGCTGGTATCCTCTGCTAGCAGGTGGAAGCTCTACATTCGGTCCCCAAGGAGCATGCAGCAACAAAGCATATTAGGTGATAGGTATGATCACATGGCACTTTGACCATTGCAATGATTTCATGTACTTCTAGTGGCAGACCATAGCTAGTACACACGTTGCTTGTTTTCCCATGGCATACCCCTCCGATACACTCTGTAAAAGTGTGCATAGCTATCTTGCATAGGACACTAAGGATGAAGGAGCCTTGTATCATCCTACTTATCTACATGAGCAGCTGCAATTGACTATCGTTGGAGTGCACTTTCGCTTCCTGCACCTCCATGTTAATCTACAAACCAATCAAAACATAAGCATAGTAAGTACATAGGATACTTGTGCACATATTCAAAACATAAGGTTCAATCACAAACACCATCGACGCCTACACAAAGACAGGTTATGTCAATATCAATAGCTGTGGGGGTGTCCTCAATGTGAGGAAACCCCAAACCATCCAGTGTCTCTTTCAATGTATTGATATTTATCTTGAGCTCTGTTTCTCTCCTTGCATCCACAGTGTCAATGGGGTCTAAACACCACAATTAACTCTCACATCATGAAGCTTCTATCTCATAGCAAGTACTACAGGGCTGACCATATCATGGCTTTCTTTCAAGACCCTTGCAGCTTCAAGATCCTGACCTGCATGCTTGAGCTGCTATTTAGCATTCTGCAGTTGATTTATGAGATGGCCACTTGCACTCATGATGTGATGCAAATCAGAGAGCCAAAAATATGACATGCTTGTTGTCACTTTGTGAGAGCTATTAATAGAGAGGGGTGTTGCCCTGACAATAGAAACAACGTTCATAGCTACTTGGCTAGGGCAATCGTCCTTTGTTTTTGCAAAGCCCTCCTCTATTTTTTGACTTGTAGGGTGTGTATTACGCACCCTCCACTTTTCAACATGGGCATCGTATTATCCTTTTTCGTGAAGGTCCTGCAAATGCTAGACAACAAACTCATCCCAATTGAACTGCATGATTGAGCCACTTGCAATTTCCACTGGAATGAATTGTTTTTCAAAACCCTTCGCTTATCAAAAAGGTCTTCAACCCATGGAATGGGAAACCTATTCTTGATAGTGATCCTATTTAGTGCTCTATAGCTAACACACATACGATATGTGCCATCTTTATTTTGCACTAATAAAACTAGAAAACAAAATGGAGATGATCTAGGCCTAACCACGCCTTTCTCAACCAACTCATGCACTTGCCACATAATCTCCTCTTGTTGAGCTTGAGAAACTCGATAAGGAGGTTTATGAGGCGGTGAGCTTCCTAGAAGAAGCTCAATTGCATGGTCGTCATCCCCTCATTTGGGAGGTAGCTCACAAGGGACACTGTCTATAAAAACATCTTGGAACCCCTTGAGGAAATTGGATAACTCTAATTCCTTTTGATTTCCTATATCTTCTTTTGCTAAAACAATAGGTTCATTTTGGGAATCTTTAACAAAAATCATGTACACAAAAATAGATCTCTTTATTGACTTATTGCAAGCTTGCTTATGTACAATGGGTATGGTGCTACCCGACTCCTTAACATATATGTACATATCTTTTCTCATGTACCTAAAGTAGATTTTTCTTTTAGGGAATTTAACATTGGCAGCCATGTGATCAAACCATGGTGCCCCTTGGATTACATCCTCATGTTTGAGAGGAGAGATGAAGAAATCCTCCTTGTTCACATAGCTTTAGACATGGAGCGACATGGAGCCTCAATTTCCCAATTATCAATTTGCTGGATAAAGGCCTCCCGAAACGGATGGTCAAACAGAAAGAGTTAATCAAGTGCTAGAGGATATGCTACGAGCATACGTTAGCAAGAAGCAAACCAATTGGGAAGACTACTTAACTATATTGGAATTTGCTTATAATAGTTCAAAGCATGTGACTACATGGTTTAGTCCATTTATGCTTTTGTATGGATTTCAACTTAGATCACCTGTTATGGTGGGGTTGGCTAAGAAGAAGATACAACAAGCGAAGGATTTTCTCCAAGACCATTTTGACATGCTTCGAGTTGCTCGACAGAATGTTAAGCAAGCTCAAGATCAATATAAGAAGTACGCAGATGAGCATCGATGTCTTGCTACTTTCAAAGAAGGAGACAAGGTATTTCCTCAAAGTTCCAAAGCATTCAGAAAGTCTGAAGACGGGAAAAGTTGCTAAACTTTCATCATGCTATGGTGGACCATTTACCATTATCAAACGTATAGGTCAAGTGGCCTATAAGTTAGCTCTTCCAGAGCACTCACGAGTTCATCTTGTTTTCCATGTTAGCCGTTTATGAAAACAGCTAGGACAGAATGATAATGTCATTGACACAGGTGTGTTGGTTGACCTTATCGAACCGCCAAACATTCTTCATGATCCTGAAAAGATTTTGGATTCTCAAGAGCTTCGCACCAGACATCATGTCAGACGACAAATGTTGGTAAATGGCTAGATAGACCTGAAGAAGGTTCTACATGGGAGAATGTCTCCGAACTTAAGAAACGTTTTCTACGTTCGTTTTCAAGGACGAAAACAATTCTCCAAGGGGGGGTTAATGTAAGGACATGGGTCCTATGGGCAAGGCCACCGGCACGGTCGGACAGTGTGTACGCTAGGGGGAGGCTACAAGATAGCACGGTTGGGTGGAGACTAGCACACGCATTACCACCACCCTTTCATTTTCCTCTCATTTTGGGACAACCTTGGTTGAGAGTTTTTGGTGTTGTGCAAGATTGGGGCAAGGGAAAAATCTGCGGGTATGGCAAGAAGGGTGAAAAGAGGGTGTTTGATATGACTACCAAGGAATCTTTGGCACTAGAAGGTGTGAGCAAAAATGATGAATCTCAAGTCACCAATGAAGACAATTTTAAAGATTCAGAAAGTAGCACTACTTCTAGTTTCAATGATGAGGGTGAAGTGTCATTCTTGCTACTGGACGAGGAGAAGAGAGAAATTGGTGAAGTATTGCAAGTGTCTGGGGATATAAATGCTTCAAGCTGTTTAGAGAAACTTGAGGAGTTGATGTAGCCTAAACAGGAATTTCCAGTGAAGATGGGGTTGATTCAAAATATGTTGAGTATCGATTTAACACAAGGAGAAAGAAGGGAGTAGCTAACAGTGTTGGATTGGTTTCCAAATCTTTTCACTACTTCATATCAAGAAATATGGGGTTTTGTTGGAGATCCTGTGAAGATTGAGCAAGTTGAAAGGGCAAAGTCAATAAGACAGAAACTAAGAAGAATGGGTAAGGAGAAAATGAATGCTTTAAAGGAAGAAGTGGATAAACTTTTGGATGTCGGGTTCATTGTGCCAGTTGTTGATAATGTTGTATGGGTGAGTCTTGTAGTGGTCACTCCAAAGAAAGATGGGTGTTGGAGAGTTTGTGTTGATTATAAGCCATCAAATGCAGTGACCCATAAAGATCTTTATCCCTTACATTTCATTGAGATCAACTTTTGGATGCAGTGGCTCGCTTTGAAAGATATAATGTTTGTGATGGCTATTAAGGGTATTTCCAACTTATCCTTGCTCCTGAAGATGAGAAAACGACTACTTTTATCACCCCATGGGGTTGTTTCTGCTTTTCCTGCCTTCATTTTGGGTTGACAAATGGACATGAGCTTTTGAAATAAAAGTCAATTGGGTCCTCACCCAATTTCTTGGAAAAAATTTCAAAGGGTTCATAGATGATTTATGTGTATACATTTCAAGACAAGAGAAGCTTGAAATGACTTTTTCAAGGTATGATGAATGCGGGGGTCTGTTGAACCCTAAGAAGTTTCGTTTGGCGCAGCCAAGAGTGAAGCTTCTTGGACATATGATTTCAAAAAATGTGACTGAATCAGATCCAGAGAAATTAGAAGCCTTGTTATTGTTGTTATCTCCAAAGGATACAAGACAGTTGGACACTTTCATAGAGAAGGTTAAATATCTGTCTCCATTCATACCTTTGGCATCATAGTTATTGTATCGATTGCAACAAGTGGTAAAGAATGATTCATTTGAGTGGACACATGATTGTGAAGATGTTTTTGATAAAGTCAAAGAAGTTTTGAGTACACTACCCATCATGCAAGCTCCTGACTAGGAAAAGGATTTTTACGTTAACCCGTCAATGGGAGATGATGCCATTGGGGCTATGTTCTTCCAAAGAGGGAAGGAATCTTAGTATATGAAAGCCGTGCATTATGCCAAAAGGGTGAAGACTCCTCATGAAAGAGATTACTCCAAAATTGAGTTGGTGATGACCAATATGGTTTATGCTTGTAGACACTTTAGATACTACCTATTGCAAAAGTTTTTCACTTTCTCACAAGTTATTAATTGCTTCCTCAATTGTTTAATAACTCAAATATATCAAAGACAATGATGAAATGAGTTATTGAACTGCAGGAATTTCAGTTCACCTTTTTTGTGGAAGAGAGTACATGGGCTACCCTAGCATCTTTTCTCAGTTATAAAGAGACTCCTGCTTTGGTTGAGGAAGAGGTGGTGCACAAGAAGAAGGTGGAACCTCTTGCCATATCCAATGCTTCACTGTTATGTTTTGATGGCTCTTATCAAAGAATTCATGGTGCTGCTTTGGGAAGAATTGTCATTTATAATGCACAAGGAAGACTTGTAAGGAAACAAGGGCTAAAACTTGATGCAAAAATTAACAATGAATCAGAGTACATGGCTCTTGAAGGTGGCTTTCACATCTATTTACAGTTGGGAATTAGACACCTACAAATCAAAGGAGATGCCTTGTTCGTTGTGAAGCAAGTATTGGGAGTATGGAAGAATAAGACTCCTAGACCTAAAAATTTATCCTTCGAGGTGAAATTGTTACTAGAAAAGATTGAAGCATGGAGTTTGCAGCATATTGAAAGGTTTCAAAACGAAGAAGCTCACGACACTTCCCAAGAAATGATCACTTGTGTGTTTGTGATGAAGGCTAATGCCCCTTTATGCCATGGAAGAGAAGTTTTATTAAAGGAGGTGGATTTTTTGTTCATAGGCGTTTTACCTAAGGGTCTACCATCATCCAAAAAGTATGCTTTTATAAGGAAAGCTAGAATGTAAAAAATGCTCGATGATGTGCTTTACATGAAAGGAAGTGATTTAATATTGTGTCGTGAGCCCTGGAAAGAAGAAATCTACAAGATTTTTGAAGAAAATCATGAGGGATCTTGTGGAGGCCATTGTGCCATGAAGATTACATTACATAAGATTCTAGAAGAAGGCTATGTGTAGCCACGTATCTAGAGGGATATTAACAATTGGTGCAAGTCTTGTTTATCTTGTAAGAAAATGGAGAAGATAATTTTGAAGCCTGAATTACAAAAGACGATTCTAGCTTTTGATGTGTTTGAAAAATGGGGTCTTGATGGTATTAGACCCTTACCCATGACTAGTAAAAGGAATGCTTACATCTTGACAGCAGTGGATTATTTTTCATGTTAGGAAGAAGCTAAAGCTGCCAAACAGATTACCAATAAGGAAATGGGAAATGTTGTGTGTGAACATATATGTTGCAAATTTGGTGTGCCACTAGAACTACTTTCTGATAGAGGACCGAGATTTAGACGAAAACTATTTGATTTCCTATGCGAAAAGCTCAATATACAGCACCGGTACAATTCTCCTTATTATCCGCAATGCAATGGTCTCAATGCAAGGTTGAATGGAGAGCTGGTGAAAATCTTGACAAAGATGACCCAGAAACATGGGAAAACTTGGGATTCACAATTGCCTTGTGCATTATGGGCGTATAGAATTGCTATCAAAACAAGAAGGTTTTCTCCTTACCATTTGGTCTATGGAAGGAAGCATTATTTCCAATTAAAGTGGAGATTCCTGCACTTCAATTTTTGTCATAGGGAGATAAGGAGCAAAGAGATACTTGGTAGAAAAGCTTATTGGATTTATAATGTTTGCAATTGGACAAAGTTTTGGCTTTAATCTACTATGAGGAAGTGTCAAAGAAAGCTCAGATAAATGTGTGAAAGATAAGGAAATTGAAAAGGGTGGTATTGTGTAGCGTTACAATAGTAAGTTGGACCTACGTTTTAGAAAAAGTTTCAAATTAAGTGGGAAGGTCCTTTTACTATTGTGAACAAGTTTGACAATGGAAGATATCTGTTGGCGGGTTTGGGTGGTGCACAACATAAATACCATGTTAATCGCTATAGAATGCAGAAATATCTAGCATGTTTGATGACAATTGTGACAGATAAGACGCTACCAATGGAGGAAGATAGTGTGAAGACATCTGAAAATGTGAATGAGGTTTCTGGGAAGAAGCTACAACAATTGTTCACCCTAGAAACCTCTACTTGTCATAAATGATCAATCACGCTAGGGGGGGCTGGCAAGCTATGTCAGGTACATTTTGGATGAGCATAAAGCCAATAGGTCATGCCAAAAAGCTTTCTAGCTATCCTCATGTATATATGTGTAGATAGTGCTTCATGTCTTGACAGAGACCATGTAAAACTTCATGTACCAAGGTTTGGTTTTACTGGGATTTTGTACTTATGTTTTGGGTTGTTCGAGTCCCCAAAACATGGTTTTCAATAAGTACTTGTAGCCGTGCTTTATAGTTTGTGAATCGGACTTGTACATCATGAGTTATGTGCGTTCGAAGTTAGTTATATGAGTTATGTGAGTTATATGACTTAGAAAGTGGTTGCAGGAAATAGGGCCAACTTGATGATCTAAAATTATAAATGCTGAGATTTTAAATTTTTAATGATACATGAAGTAATGGGCTCCAAGGAGTGCTTTACGGCGTCGCATTTGGTGGCTGGAGTGATGCGCTATACCCTTGAGAAATTGATCCTGAGAAGGGATCAAGCTATAAATTTTATGTGGAAAGGAGGGAGTTGGAGAAGTGTGGGAGCAATGTGCCATGTGGCAAGGAAATAATCCCACATAGAGGAACTTGGGCTCAAAGCAAGGGGTATAAGAGGGGGAGCGGGTGCCCATTTGGGGTGTATCAAAGGAGAGAGTAGCTTGGGAGGAACTTGGCTATGGGAACTCGTGGAAATTTGGGGGAGAAGGGGGTGACATTTTTGAGCTCCCACCTACTACCCAAGTGGCAGCCCATCTTTTTGGTCCCCTGGACACTAGCTCCCACCCCTTCCCTTGACCCAAAAGTCATTGGCTGCTCATTTCTTACCCAAATGAAGCAAACATTGAACCAAATGAATGAAGTCTTTCAGGAGAGACTTGTTGACTAAGGAGAGAGAAGAAGTATTTTCAAATAAAAGATCCAAAGAGGCCCCATTTTATAGCTGAACACCTGCAAAATTTCCAGAGAGATCATTTTTTAGCAAGACAAAGTACACCCCCAACTTCGAGTGGCCATATGTCTCTCATCTTTTATCTGTTTTTACCATATGGATTCTCTACAGATAGCTAATCAAGACAAGCTATGTCTTTATGTCCTTGGTTTCTCCTAATTCCAAGTGTGCTTCATGCTAGAAGGGTTCTTCATAAATATTTATACGTGCTTATTATAGGTGATTTTGGCGGTGCAATAGTTCTTCCTTTCAACGGTGTGACTCGTGGAAGGTTACAGAGGCACTCATTTTCCTTGTCGTTTTCACCCTAACAAGGTTAACGAAATCCTTGGTCGAAGTTTGTAGTAGAAGGACAAACAAAAGAGACGCAAAAGAGGTATGATCGGGGGGGGGGGGGGAGGGGGTTGAAGAGCCTGCCCAATAAGTCCAGATGGATAACTCTTCTAATAATACAAGGTAAACGAAAATGATTGAAATAGGTAAAGGAGAATCATATCAAAGGCAAACGCTAATACCCCTCCCTCTACAACAGATATTGAAAAGCTAGCTAGAGAAATGCATGAATGAAAAAAATCTTAAATGAATGATCACCAAGCCAACAAAATGACAACTTATACTGTGTATAGCACCAATGTGATGATGAACAACATAAAGATGAAATTGATCAACTCGCACAAGGAAACAAAGGTAGTGGCTAGCTATAAAATAACTCACTTAAGAATTTTATACAAAATGACCTTTGATAACCATCGAATGGCTCATTGGTGACCTAAGAAGGACATCAAAAAGCTCATTTGTGACAATTATATTTGAGAGTGAGAAACACAGTGTAGAAACATGAAAACAGGTAGCAAGGAGTATAATACAGGGACACCCCCCCCCCCCCCCCCCCCCCCAAAAAAAAAAGTAACACTTGGACCAAGAGCAAGAAAAGATACAAAGGTGAGGAAACCGCAATAACAAATCAAAGTCAAGGAGTCTCTAGTATATGAGAGAGGAAGTTGCCTAAAAGAAGCTTGAGCTACAAAATTATTGACCTTTTCATGCCAAACACCTAATGCTAGGCCCGATAGTTGTAAGAGATCCTAGAAAATTCCACCTTTGGGAGCACTCAAGAGTGTACTTATAAGAAACCATCTATTTCACATGCACTCAATTGGTTAAAAGGATCTTCGTACTTAGACACCGTGAGGCAATAAAATGACCCCTTTCTCCTACTAAACTCACAGGGTTTCCCTCATTTTGAAATAAAAGTTTTGTTTTAAAATTAGGAAAAATGAATTTATTTGAAATAAAATTTATTTATTCCTTCCTTTCAACGCACGTTACACAATACACCCCTAGTGAGAGCACAACCACCATCCAGTTTGCAAGAACCTATCCAAGAGAAATCTTGGGGGTGGAAGTTAGAGAAGCAATTCACAGGACAAAGCCTCTCCGCCCACACACATGAAATAAAAATAAATTTTTATTATATGGAATTCCATAATATGAGGACGGGGGATTGGAACATGCAACTCATCACTCAAGCATGCCCAATATAGGCATTTGGCCATGCTAATAATAGGACCCCTTTACCGCATGTCCATCCTAGCCCTTCGTTTGCACGGTCTTACCCTAGCCGGACATTACTCCCCCCTTGGAGAAGCCTTTTTGTCCTCCAAAAGAAAAGTGGTGATATCTTCATAAGAACACTAATGTTTTCCACAGGGGCATCCTCCATGGATCTAGCTGTCCATTTGACCAGAACATGATTCAATAAGAGGTTCAATGATATCAAGAAGAGAATTTTGATTTTCCACATTGTTGTCCCTTTACAATCGTTTTGTGTAATCGGCCTATATGCAACATAGTGTATGAACTCTATTGATAGATCACTAGAGTATTCTAAACCAGTCACCACAACTAAGAGATATCTAAAAGAATATCTCTTATCACTTTCCATGGAAGTCACATGCTGACCTAACTCATTAGCAAAAATGAAGTCCTTGACTTGCTATCAATATTCATCAGCAAACAACCCCACCATAATTGGTGATCGAGTTTGAGAATGTGATCTAAACATGAAGGGACTAAACTTAGTCACAACATGCCTTACCTCATGGTAAGGAAACTCCAACTAGAGAGATAACCTTCCCAATTGGAAAGAGAGAGAGAGAGAGATATATATTAATAAAGAGAGAGAATCCCTACAAGCTTCAAGAGATTGATAAGGAGAGAGAATCCATGCACGCTCCGAGATTTTTCCCATTCCTCCACGTTTGCTCCCTGAGCTCGAATACCAATATGAGGATAAGGGACAGAAACATGCAACTCACCAATCCGTCGTGACCTACATAGGTCCTTGAGCATGCTCATAATAGGACCCCCTTTACTACCACATGTATGTTCTGGTCCTTGATGTGATTGGTCATACCCTAGGTCTAACACATAATTTAAGGAACGCTAATAAGATGCATTGGGAGGAATGATTGTCAATGTAAAATCCATATCCTTGGAGTAGACCACCTTGTAGTGGTGAATCACACAAGATGTAAGTGTGAATGGAGAGAATACAACACGATTGAGAGAGAAGCCATCACCAACGAACGAATCATCCATGTAGAACTCATTGGATCCAGATTGTATAGGTGCATCTAAACTGTAGAGAAACGAGCTACAAGCCCAAGTAGAAGCAAGAGAGAAGCTCGACCAAAGAGACACAAGTGAGAGATCCACCGAGAAGCAATATGTAGGAGAATACCAAGTTGGCATGCCCATGCAAAAAGTTACTCACATCAAGAGAAACATGACCAAAACGTTGGTGATACACAGAGAATAGGAACATGTCCATCTTACAAATAGACATGTCAAGGAGCCAGATAATAGGGAGATTTTATGTGGATATGGAGCAGTCAAGGAAGAGAGAACAAGAAATATCGAGAGACAAGTATGATAGTAGGCACATCGACTTTTTCCCACAACACAGGTACATGTAGAGACATCATCTTCTCCATATTGGTAAGGACAAGGAAGCCGTATGAGTGTGTGTGTGTGTGTGTGTGTGTGTGTGTGTGTGTGAGAGAGAGAGAGAGAGAGAGAGAGAGAGAGAGAGAGAGAGAGAGAGAGAGAGAGAGAGAGAGAGAGAGAGAGAAATTTGGTGAGCCTAGTAACTTTAGATGGAAAACTCTATGAATGATACAAGAGAAAGAAAAAATAAGCTATGCCTTACACAAAGTCATTGAGTAGGTCCCTTCTTGTTGGAAAATGCACTCTTCAACTAAAAATACATAAAGTTTCAAGACCATAATCACAATGGAGATATGACCATAAGGGTTTAATTTACGTAAATTTTTACAGCACTCTTTTGTGATCAAGGATTTTCTTTGATACATTGTGTACATACTTTGACTCTTAAATTTGTTTTATCTTATAGCTTTAATGAGTTTGACTAAGACCCAAATATGCTAGAGAGATAAAGAGAGAGAGAGAGAGAGATTAGTGTAAACTCAAAATGCAAAGTGAAAATAAAATCTTCCTCCTGACACCATAACAAATAAAGAAGATCTCTATATGCAAAATTTAATTGGGATTGGGGAAAGTAGAAAAATGGGATGTTGTCTCTCATGCAACATAAATTTTTTAAAACAAGGTATGCATTCTATAAATTCAAATGCTAACATTCCTTAGTGTATTAGATGAGTTGAAATCTAGCATAGTAAGTATAACATTTGGCTCTCAATTCAACGAACTAGAAAGATTGGCAAGCTGTGTATATACACTTTTCTACTAAAAAATGTCCATCCGAAGTATCAAGTGTGCATATATGAAAGCCACATCAAAAGTATATCTATACAGTATAGTCTCCTTTTCAGCTATGTAGTGGACAATGCCTATATTTGATTCCAATCATGTCATGACATTCACTAACTTCATAGTGAGAAAGAAATGTATTCTTGTTGTTGTAAGGTACACTACCTTATTAGAGGCATATAGAATAGATGACAAATAAATCACCAAGATAATTATGTGGCATTGACATATGAGGGATTCATCAATTTAGGAATTTGGTCTTGTTTTTTCACCACATGGTTTCAAAAACAAACTCTCCATCACTACCTTACTAAACCATCAGAAGATGCATTTTATTTGTGTTGGATTTGATCAAGCTCAGAGGTCATAGCTACCACAAAGAAGATCTCACTACGGTAAATTTTAGACTTTAGTCTTTTTTGTGCATTAGACTTCAAAAACAACTCTCTTTCACTACATTTCTAAGCCATTTAGAAGATGCATTTTATGTGTGGTGGATTTGATCAAGCTCATAAGTAATCATTACCACAAAGAACGGATCAGAAGAGGATATTTTGAGGAATTTTTATCATTATAATTTTTCTTTTTGAAGAAATTTTTTCCCTTTGACCTCTTCATGACTCTAGTTTGTAACAAGAGGCAATGGTAAGGCTAAGTATCACCCAAGACCATGTACAAAGTGAGATGGTTTGCATGCATAGAATAGCCATGTAGGCATGCTTGCATGACCACATTTTGGCACAAAAATCCCAAGACCGTCATCATCACACATTACAAATCCACAACTACCCGTCCTACACACAATGAAGAAATCCAAGTTTGCAAGTGGAAATTTGGGTTTAGGCACACATAACAATACTTAGCGCTTTCGGTATGAATGCTTCCCATACTTGACCCTATGGTAGCATCCATGTACTATACCTAGCATGGGTGCGTTCATACCATTGTCCCTTATAGATACACCAACACACTAAAAAATAGGTGATCTCATCTTTTTCCACCACTATAACAAGTGTCTCAAAAGGAGCTCTTGTCGCATTGCCTATCACAGTGCTTGCTACCCTCAAATGGACACCATTCATTGAAATTGGCTAGATATTGTGGTGTGTGGTAGCCAACTAAACTGTGTCAAGCATATGTACTTCTGTCATAAAGCAAGTGCAAGGTATAGTTTCGGATTTATCACTAGCTGAGAAACTTGAGTAGACGGACCATGCCCACCAAAAATGTAAGAGTTCCATGATTGCAAATAACAAAAAGGTAGTTGCACTCAAAATTGCACTTAACTAATTAAAGAGAGACCTATAGCTATTGCGTGGACTTACCACTTTAAGAGTCAAACTTGCTGGAGGGGATGGCCACTGTGGTGAGGGGGACCAGCTATGATGTGCACCAACCAAAGAAAGAAGACAGGGGTCTCATGCCTGCCAACATCTACAAGAGATTAATTTGTAGGTATTGACCTAATCTCTCTCTAGTCTCACTATACCTAGTATCTCTCTGTTTATCTACACCTAATCTTTCTCGTTTCTTTATTCTCTATAACTAATCTCTACCAAATCTACACACCTCAATTTATTTACACCTAGTCTATGCCGCTTGTCTCTCCTCTACACCTAACCTACATCACTTCTCTAGACCTAATCTATACCGCCTCTAAATATATCTATCTACACCACTTGTCTATCATCTACAACTAATCTACATCACTTTTCTACACCTAATATATATTGCCTCTCACTCTATCTATCTACACCACTTCCTTGTCCTTTACACTTAATCTCTAGGTAGTCTAAACCTATTCAGATGCTCAAGAGGATGTAGAGATCGCATAGAGATTTCATAAAGAGAGAGGGTAAATAGAGGTAGATAGAGAGGGAATATAGAGAGGGGTAGATAGATTTTCAAGCTTCTATCTACACCTTATCTCTAACTAGTCTACCTACATCTATCTCTCTACATAAGGTAGATAGAGAGGGCGTGGAGAGGTCATAGAGAGAGAGATAGAGATATACGTACATACAAGAATAAATATATACACAAACTCACATGCATAGATACATTATAATTCATATTTATATACTATTAGACCTAACTAGGGGCTAGTACTACTGCATTAGGGCCAAAAGTGCCTCAAAAAGGGCTATGTAAGGAATTGGTTAGCTTGCTAATTAGCGGAGCATTTGACGGTCAAATGGCTCCAAATTTGATTGCGTTGGGTATTCAAAGCATATCTAGAGCATTTAAAGAGTATTCCGGTACAGATCTTTCAATACGAACAAAAGATGTCATTTTCACACTATTTCTCCCCTACTGGACCTATTTTGTTGGCTTGGCAGCAAATACAAAATTTTCATTTTTGAATGATGGTTTTCCTTGCTACTCTTTTCCTCAAGCCATTTCATTAGGGTCTCTTTACCCTCACAAGCTTTCCAAGCTCTCTCTACCTTCGCAAGACGACCGCCATTTCTGGTCTAGCTAGAAGGACGAGGGTTTGATACTCAACCAAGTGTAGGAAACCACGAGGGTTGTGTATCAAAGGCTGTAGGTGTCTGAGCTCAAGCATTACAAAGCCAACGGATCAAGCAAATGGATATGGATAGAAGACAACTTGTATCCTATTGATTTACAAACTTGAAGGTAAATAGAAAAATTTGAAGCCTTACTCTCATAAATAGATTTCCATGGTGGCCATCTGCATTTGAAGAAGGATGGACAACTATTCTAAAAGGACAGGAAATGTTTTGCAGGATGCTTCAACATGAGGTTTCAAAGCCAAAAGATTCACTTAGGTTTCTATGTTGAAAATTGGATCTCATGATATCCTACAGCATATGCTGTATCTAGATGGACCATATTTTGCAAAACAAGGGCCCATTGCAACACATAGAAGTCACATTATCAAGCACAAACATCGTTTTTCATATCAACAAGAAAGGGAGGATGACAAAGAAGAAGCAATGCACTAAAATAACTACTCAGTCGGTACCAAGGGAGGCAATTATAGAGGATGAGATCAAAGAACCAACAACAACCACCTTGCTATGAACATCATAATCATTCCAAGAAGGAGACTATTTAGATGCAAAGTTACAATATCATTCCTTGCAAAAGGCTACCATTTTAACAATATAATTACTTGTAGAATTACTCTAAATCTCCTTGGAAAACATTAATTTTCACAATATAATACCCTGTAAAGTTACAATATATTTTCCTCTAAACATTGCAACATCACGATTAACACTTATTTCCCCTTTGCCACACAATCATTTTACTCATCTATAACTCCTAAGACAAGTTTCCTTTCAACTATCTTGAGCTTGAAAATTTTTCACTCTTCTATGTAGACTTCCATGTGACCATGATCCTATAACATGACATTTAGAAACCATTGGCATGGACCATCATTATTAGAATCTTCATTACCCTCGAGCCCCTTTTCCTTTAAGCCATGTTAATAAAACTTTGTTGCTTCAGCTCTTTTGACTCAAATTAAAATTATAACTTTCAAACAGAGAAAAATGAAAAAATTTAAACATCAGATGAGCCGAAAAGCCCAAAAACCCCGAGAACGACTGGCTATATGCCTCGTTCTGACACCCAGGGGCCGGAGAGGTCCGTATGGACAAAAAAGGCCTTAGGAGGCATTATCCCGTACGGTGCAAGGAGAGGGGTAGACAGAGTCAAAGGCCTCTGGAGTCATTATCCCGTACAGTGCCAGGAGAGGGGTAGGCAGACTCTGTATGGAATCTAAGTGAATCAAAAAAAGAATCTTCTAAAATATGAGGAATCTCATGGCGTGCTATATATCAATAGATAGAGCTTCAAGGGGACTTATTAACTGTCAAAACTCCGCCAACTTTGGAGTTTTTTTGCAAAAATTTATCCATGCGCCCGTTTTGGTAGAGAGAGGTAAAGTCAAACTCCTTAAAGGGCCCCTTTGTGAGTCCAAATTTTGCCTAATGGTCCTCCCTTTTTGCAGCCATGTATGCAATAAGCTTCAACTGGCTTGAGGTTTTTGTGAGGCTCTGAACATTTATTTTTCCAATGATCATCTGCACCACAGTTATGACATTTTTCCATTCTTTGTTTAATCATGGATCTTACCATAGGAGGTCTAACACCTTGATTATCCACATAGTACATTGGTGCAAGCTCTAGTGGAGTATAAGTCACAAGTTCTTCCATTGGTGGTGGATGTGAATTATACCAATC
Organism: Adiantum capillus-veneris; assembly: GCF_014529385.1. Lineage (NCBI taxonomy): Eukaryota > Viridiplantae > Streptophyta > Polypodiopsida > Polypodiales > Pteridaceae > Adiantum > Adiantum capillus-veneris. The sequence goes on along the minus strand of NC_140940.1, from coordinate 137,324,378 downwards.
TCCTTCTACCATAATTACTGTAGATGGACTAGGCTCAGCATAGGGTCTAACAGGCACTAGTGCTTGTTCATCTATGACTCCTTCTGAATGCATGTACTTTATAGGTACTACATTATGTCCTAGATACGGAGGTTGTTGACCCAACACGGGATGAGGTCTTTCCATACTTATCGGTGGTCTTTGAGCTCGGGCCATATTAGGCTGATATCTGTACATGGGTTGTCCTTGTGGCCTCTAAGGCACATACTGAACATTCCCATCATACTTTGGTCAGTAGTAGCATTCATTGGTCTCATGGTTGATCCATTTACCCTCAATTGCACACCATTTCTACGGTCTAATGGATTGTCCCAGTTGAGGTACTCCTTGTCCTGGTCCTCTCATAGGTGTTTTTGCATGTTATTCATCATGTCATTCATCCTTTTGAGCATGTCTTATATGGCGGAAAGTGGTGCTACATCAGCTGTTCCCACTTGTGCTGGTTTAGTGGATGCAACAATAGACTACAATCCTAGGATTATCTGTACTAAGCCGTTTCAAAGGCTTCAAATCAACTTGATCGTATTCCTCAAATTCTAAAGTTGGTGGGCCTTCTTTTGCGGCCATGTCTAGAATTATGGTGCTTACTTCTAGCCTCCATTTGTCTATCACATCAGGATTTTCGACTTGTAAATACCGAGTCTTGTTTCTATCCATGTATATTTTTTCTTGTTTGTTTGACCTGATCTCTTCTTTGAACTCAAAACCATGGTCATCAAAGCAAATTCCATACTTTTTGTTAGGATCCAGGTAAACCTGAGCTCCATGGCAATTAGTCTTATAAAAAAGAGAGTATATGCTTGTAGCGCACTGTCGTTCTGGTTTCTGAGTGAGTCGAATAGATGATCTGAGAAAGTGTCTGAGACTTCTTTAAGGATAGTGTGAAAGGAATTGCCTATGTTCACACTTTTTTCGGTGGATACTCTATTGGAGGTTTTTTCAAATATGCCTTGATTTCCTAGTACACGACCAGATCTAAAGTTCATAAAGACTTGTGAAGCCTTGGATAGAGTACTTACCGTTAGATTGACTTGTTGTCAATTTCTTCCAAAAACTTGACTTGATTGCAACTTCTGTCAAACTGTCGATTCTTTGTCTATAACATGATTTATGTATCAATTTTGATCAAGTTAGCTATTCTTTCACAAAGACTGTGTAGTTTTTGGTAATTATTGTATGTGTATCACTTCAACTTGAGCTAATTTAGTTAGTAGTCGAGATTTTCAGAGTCGACTTTGGCAAAAATGAAAGGATTAATTTGCAACCTAGAAACTGAGTGAACATGTACCAATTGGATCTGATTGAACCCAAAATTGCATGGTGGCCTTGTATTATGTTGGTCTAATGATGTACAAGTTCAAAATTCAAAAATGGTGTCTCTATGTAGCAATAGTAAATAATCGTGATTATTTACTTTTGTTAGTTTTTACACTTTTTGGATTGGTTTGCCAAGTATACAACCTGTTAAGGTCCTTGGACAAGTTTCATTAAGTTTGGACAAAATTTCTTCAAGTTTATCAATTGTGTCATGTCCGCAGACTCGCTTTTATGATCCAAATTTCATGAAAATTTACTTGTGTGGTCTACTTGATATGCTTGACCTTTTGCTATACTCAAATGTGCAAGATTATCAATTTCTGAAGTAGATGTAATTAATTACGATTATTTACTCTAGCTAGTTTTCTGCAAATTTTTGTCCTAATCTTGACACAGATTTGTTAAGCACCTCAACTTAAGGTCTCTAGACAAGTTTCATCAAGTTTGGACAATTTTTGGTCAAATGGTCATCAGTTTTGTGTTCGCAGACTTACTTTGCAAATTTGGTCACAATTTTCAATCCAATGATCCAAATCTTACCAAATATGGTTTGTGGGCTTATTACAACATGGTAAAACTAGTGGTATGCTAACTTAGTTAAAAAAAGGGGTAGATGTAAATAATCGTGATTATTTACTACTGACAACTTTTTGCATCTTTTTGGTCAACTGAGCATGTACACAGTCTATCACATCAATATAAGCCTATGAATCAAATTTCATTGAGTTTGCACACATTTTTCTCCAATTTACACTCAAGTTCTTGAAAGTCAGTACAAACTTTAGTTTTTACCCAGTTTTTTGCCAGTTTGGTGATCCAAATCCTATGTGCCTTTACAAAAGTTGTTTGTACACATGCAATGAGTCCCTGATATCAACCTTGGTCAATTTTGAGTTGAAAGTAAATAATCGTGATTATTTACTTCAGGTTTAAAATGAACTTTTTTTGCACTTTTTCAATGGAAAATCTTTCCATGAGATATTTTAAGCCTATGAATCAAGTCAAAACTTTATTTGGCCTAAAATGTCAAGAAAAAGTAAATAATTTAAGTTTTTGCAAACTCTTGAAATTTTTACCTCAATGTGTCCTTGAGCTTACCCACTAGTTTATACAACTTTTAAGCATACTCTCCAGTCGGATTGAGTGTTTTGGAGTCTTCGCATGCTATTTCTAGCCGTAGAACTGAAATTTTGCAACTTCAAATAACAACTCATAATGATTCTTTTGGAGAGAGAAATGTTCTGAAATCCACCTCGGATCCTACTTACCCCACTCCTAGGTTCTCATGCAATGGGGTTGTGCAAAGTGTTCACAGACACTCGTTTTCTTGTTTTTTACGGTTTTCAGAGCATTGATCTTAAGACTTGTCTCGTGTATCAATCATCCTCAAAATCCTAATCTAGTTTTACAATCCTACAATCCTAAAGGCACTTAGCAAGTACGATTACTTCCAAGCTACCTCTTCACAGCAAAAGACGTCAATCTTAAGCTATGCGGTTTCTAAAAGAATTTTTTTACTCTAGTAGATCCTAGAGAATATTGGATTTCACAAGATGCTCATGTTTTTTCCTAGTTTAGGTCTCTTCGATCCCCTGCAGCGGCGCCAAATGTGGGACGATTTTTTAATCTCACTTCTATCTTATTGCAAATTTAGCGAGAACCACAATTAAATTGTCAATCCATGGGACGAATCTGACTCAACTAGTGCATATAGGCTACAAGAGGTTGTCAATATCTCAAAAAATAACAAACAACTTGCATCTATCTCAAGCTACACACAAGTTACTGAAATCACCAAAAGCGAATCGCTCATCGTGACAAACAAATCACATCCGTTATAGCATCAAATGATATCTATATGTCATAAAACTTCTAGGACATGTCTATAAGACCTAAGCACACATACTTATGGTCTCAAATCCCACTTTAGGTCAAGTGAAAAAATTCCGATTATTAACAACAGTGGATTTTCGACCTAGTCGTTTTCGACCCAGAAAGCACCTAAATGCTTAGCAATGATGCCCCAATACCCCGCCTATGCTTAGTTTTTTGATTTTGAAGTATAAATTCCTCCTTATGATGAAATTATGCCACGGTTTGGTGATGCAAAAACTACGAAATGCGGTGAAATGCTTACGTCAATGCGCAGAACTCTTACCTGCAGTTGCAATGCAACAAATGCGACTGCAATGTGACAACCAGAGAGGAAGTAGGTAGCGGGAGAGAGAAGTGAGCGCCGTTAGCTCACACTGTGTATCTCATTTTCTAAAACTTTTTTTAAATAACTTATAAAAATTGTTTTTTATACCTCAGCCAAGGTTTTTGGTGGTCAAAACTAATAATCTAGGAGCTCAAACTAAAGATGGGTAATGACATCTTGATACAATCTGGAATCTTGTAGCCCCAGCTCATCTATTACAAGTTTATCCGTGAAATAGGAGTTACAATATTCTCGATTTATCAAAAATAATAATTGTTTTTACAATGAGAGCTCCAAAAAAATGGTATCCAAGCTAGCTTGCTGCTAACAAAGACCAAGTTGAAGCTTTTTATCACTCCATAACTATGTGGCTCGATGGCAAGGAAAACAATTCAAGGATTGCCTTCTTCGATTTTCGGACGATGTCGTCGTGTTAGTTGTTGATTTTCCAGAGAATTATGCCTTCAAGGAAGAAAATGAGATTCAGCAATGCATTGGCACTCTAGTCCAGCAACCATTTTCATACACATAACCTACTACCACAGGGCAGGGCAGCTAGTCAAAACCATCCACTTCTTCATATCAGATGACAAGGTACATGATATGTTGTTTCTGCAACACTGCTTCATGCTACACCGTGTCTGGTTACAACAAGAGGGTATGACTCTTAAGCAACATTGGGTGTGGTCTGATGGTGAGGTCTTGCAGTTCAAGGGAGACAAGCCTTTTTACTCCGTTGCAAGATATGATGGACTCACAGAGATGGGGATGAGATAGGTCTTCTTTGGATCAGGGAACGACAAGGGAGAGCATGATAGTGCAGGAGCACTTGTGAAAAGAACCTTGACCCATGAGTTGCTAAAACCTAATGGAGCTATTTTGCGGTGTGCAACTGATGTGGTTGCTTATTGCCAGGCCAACCTGTCACGCAGGGACCACCTTCACACTATCAAAAGAAAGGGAATGTGCCCTTGTGTTCTGGGAGGTTAAAGAGGGGGAAGTGAACAGGGAGGTGAAGTGGAATTGTGCCACTGTGGAAAAGACTCACTCTCTGCATGCTTTTCATGGTCACAACCCCGGGGATCCAAATTTCCTTGCAAAAAGAGCCTTTGCATGCTTCTGTGATGCATGCATGCACGGAAGATGGAATCGTTGCGTCAATAATCTCACGTGTAGACTTGGGATTATCATACTCTACTGCCATTACCTAATGAGGTTGTGTCAGATTTTGAGCCAAAAGATGAAGTATCTGCCTACAATGACTTCATGTACGAAGGTCATCATGATGTGTTGAGTATCACTCTATGTGCTGTAAATCTAGATGCTTTGAACAACGTCGAGAATGTGGATTTCTACCTGGTCAAGTGTGTTGCAGCAAAGGAGAAGGTGGAGAAGGAGTACCTTGATGAGTGAGGCAATGCAATTGATAGAGGCTCATATGTTGTGCAAAGTCTATATTACAAGCACTTGGATGCATACACCTTCAAGCTAGACCACAAGCAGCCCGTCGTCCACGTACTTTCACATATGGTATGATGTATCAAAATACACATGTAGCACATCCCAAGGAGATGGAAGGTGTACACAATTAACCCAGGAAGCTATGAATCAAATTGTAATAGCATGCCCTTTATCTTTTTAATGTAATCATTGCATCTTCAATATACTTCTTGCTCGGAGATAATGCAATTTTATCAAAAACTTGGGTATCTTCTGTCTCTTGTGTGCTTTGTGTATACATGCCTTTGGTGTCTATCACAAAGGGGTTTGAGTTTAAGAGAGATCATTTGTACAACCCATCTCTTTAAATCTAGAGAATCTGAGGTCAACAAGAAAATGTAGAACTCTAGAGAGGTAATCAAACAAGCTCAAAGTCCGCCTCCTTTGGTGTCTTACAAATTTACGATTTTTAGAGCAGGACTCCATATGGTTTGGTTAGGTAGCCCACAAATATAAATGGAAATTGTAAAAGAAGGCACACCCAGCTTATAAGAAAGGCATCATGGTTTGTAAAAATGTGTACAAAGTGTTGAGATGTAGAGAGAAAGAGAGAGAGACGAGACAAGAGACACACCATATAGGCTCCCAAAGACTGATTCATATTGAGGACAAGATACAAATATATAGGTGCGACCAAGTTGGATAGAGTGAGCCATATATAGCTCCAATACCCCCACTCAAACAAAGGTCTCTAGCTTTTCAAACAAAGGTCTCTAGATTTGGATCAAAAAACCCTTGGGGAGTTCAAGGGAAAAACCCAAACCCCTATACAATGTGAAAATATGAACCAGCGATGATGATGTGAAAGTGAATTGTGCATCTATGTACAAATATTTAAGTGACTCACAGATCACAATGTGCAAATGTGGAGTGTGCATAGTGCATAGTGCATGGTACCTAAAAGATTACAATGTCATATGTACAAAGCTATTACAATAGCAAAGAAGCTAATCTAGAAAGAGTGAGAACTCCTGGCTCCAAGCGCAAGAGGATGAAATGTGACTCGTTGAGGCCTTTGGTCAAAATGTCTGCAATCATCTGGTCACTTGGACAGTGTTCAATCATAATGGTTCCTTTGCGTACTTCATACCTAACCTAATGATAATGGACAGCAATGTGCTTTGACTTATTATATTGAACATAGTCTTTTGCAAGACTAATAGCACTCTGGTTGTCACACCACAAGGGTGTGCTAGAAAGAGGAGAGTGACCAATATCAACCAGCATTTGTTGAAGCCAAATCAACTCAAGAGCTGCAAGTGATGCCGCAACATATTCTGACTCAGTCGTAGAAACTCCAACACAACGTTGTTTCTTGCTGGTCCAAGAAACAAGACAACCATTTATAAAAAAGCAGTTTCTACTAGTAGATCGCATAGATAAATGTGAGCTTGCCCAGTCTGCATCTGTGTAACCCAAAAGAGAAAGAGATTGCATATAATTCCGATGTGAGTTGTCGTCGATAGACTAAACCAAAATCTGTAGTTCCTTTCAAGTATTTCAATACACGCTTTGCAGCAGACCAATGCTTAAGAGAAGGACATGCAAGATGTTGTCCAAAATAATTAGCAACAAAATAGAATATCATAATGAGTGTTCCTGCCAACAAACTGAAGACATCCAATCAAGCTAGCATAAAGTTGATTTGTGACAAGTTGACCGCCATTGTCAGAAGTGTTCTTCGTAGAGCTCGCAAGACAAGGTGTGTTGGCTGAATGTGCAGATTCCATACGAAATTTTTGAATAGTATTTGCAATAAAATTTGACTGTCAAAGGAATAAAATACCTTTTGTACGGTTCCGTTGGATTTGAATGCCAAGACATGAGTGAGTCTCTCCAAGATCCACCATATCAAATGCAAAAAACAATAACTTTTTCACTCGGCTGAAGAAATCCCAAATCATTGGAAACAAGGATGGTATCATCCTCATAAAGAGCAATAATCACAAAAGTGCTACCTTGGTGTTTTATGTATAAGTTGGGGTCTGAAGAGCAAGAGATGAATCCTTTAGAGTTGAGAAAAAGATCAAATTTCGTATACCAGGCTCACGAAGCTTGTTTGAGACCATATAGTGCCTCATGGAGTTGAGCAACAAGGTCTTATTTACCTCGAATAACAAACCCTTCTGGTTGTTCCATATAAATTTCCTCTTCCAAATCACCATTAAGAAAAGCAGTTTGCACATCCATTTGATGAGCTTCTAAATCAAATTGAACAGAAAATGCCAATAAAACTTGAACACTTGTAATGCGAACAACTGGTGAAAAATTCTCTTAATAATCAACACCAACTACTTGGGAGTAACCTTTTTCAACTAAACGTGCCTTGAACTTGTCAAAATATCCATCTGCTTTTACTTTTATCTTATACACCCACTTACATTTAATAGATGTACGACCAGGAGGTAATTCAGTTAGTATCCATGTACCTTTAGAGATAAGAGAATGGTACTCTGCTTCCATAGCCTCTTGCCATTGATCCTTGTGTGGTGAAGAGATAGCTTCATCATAAGTAATGGGATCTTCAGAAGTAGAAAAAGCTTTATCAACAATATCGTCATCATAAACATGACATGAGCCATGTTCAAAATCAATAGGTAGATCAACAAAAATATCAATATCATCATTGGAAACATTCGGAATGGATTGTTGTGAAGAGGAAGTTTGCTCTATAGGAAGAGTTTCATCATCTTAAAGAAATGGAAAAGCCTGAAGCAATGATCTAGTATCATCATAATCATCCATGTACCATGAGCCTCCCATAAGCTGTTCGTTAAAAGTAGCATCACAATTCACAATTACTTTCTTGGAGGAAGGGTCATAGAATCTGTAGCCTTTAGAAGTGTTAGAATATCCAATAAAAATAACTTTAAGACCAAGAGCATCAAGCTTTGTTTGTGTTTCTTTGGGAAAATGAATATAAGCAATACTTCCAAAGGTTCGAAAATGAGATACAGAAGGAATGTCACCTGTCCATGATGTGATGGGTATCTTACCAGAGGGTGTAGTAGTAGGAAGATGATTTTGAATAAATACTGCTGTCAAAGTAGCTTCAGCCCAGAAAACACGAGATAAGCCAGAATGAATCAGCAATTATTTCATATTTGCAAGGCTGGCCACTACAATGATTCAGTGCATTTACTTTAGGTGCCATGTTGGTGCTCCATATATACACATAGAAAAATCGGAGGCATCAATCCAAAAATTTGTCGTTGTCTTTGCAACAAAATACATACCTCCTATCTTGCACATTGTACTTGATCATTTCCCCTGCATGTTTAGGGGGAATGTCACCATGCATTGGCTCTACAACTTCAACAAGCAGGCCTTTTAAATCAAGAACCAAAGCGCACCCCTCATCTGGCAATGGCTTTGGCATGCATATTGGGTCTAGCAGTGCATACCACTCAGCAAAAATAACTTCCCCCAGGGGATAAACATAATTGAAGTACACAAGAATTTTTGTTAAGCGTTTAAGATAGCTAGCCAGGTACTTCTCAATCTCCACTTTTTCTTTTTGTAGCTACCTCACCTTGGCAATACGCCACTTTTGTATGGTTTTACATGCAATGGCATAATTCAAATCATGCAGGGAAACTAGCTACAGTTTATCTTGCCCTATGACACATAAATGGTATCGAGTAAAGACATCATAAAGGACAAGCAAAAACTACTGAACTATTGCACATTAAAATAATATTGAAAGAGTTTCTCCATTATAAATATTTAGAGAGATACATGCCACAGGGTGTGAAGCTTGCTAACACTACATAACTTGGACACAATAGGGAACAAATTCAACATAATATCTTGCAAGCACGTGAGTGAATGGATTTCTTTTCATCTCTGTTGTGTTCGTTTATGTCATCCATAGTGCTTGGAGGGGCAACACATATCTCGTCCCAAGGATCTTCCAAAATCTCTTCCAGGCCGTATTTTCTCTTTAATTTCACATTGTTTTCCAAACCCTATAGGGGCCTATCATCATCGACGTCTTGCGCAGTCAGCCCATTGTCAGTCCTGAAACCTTCCTCTTGAGCACTCCTACCTTCCTCTTGCACACTCCCAACTATTTCCTCTGAGACGCTTGTTTGAGCATCTATAGGGGGCTTGGGTTTGGGATGAGTAATAAGGACAAAAGCTTCATCATCATCATTTGTTTATTTACCATCTGAAGCAACCTCATGCATTGTCACATGTTGTGGCATTACATCTATCCTTTCATGCTCTCCATCCAGCTCATTAGATTCATCATTAGAGAGCTTCTCTTCTATCCTTTGATTGATAGGTGTCTTGTCTGTTTTGCATCCTCTATCATTGATATCTGTGTATTCTATTCACCCGTTAATTTTCATCGATACCATTATGATTGCTTGTATGCATAGTGTGACAAGTAGCATTCCATGTATGGTAGGTATCTATATTCTGTAAACATTTTGTCTATCCTAACTATGCTAACTAGTTTACAAAGTGTGTTAACCACCATGATCAATATGCTAACTAGCATACAAAATATGCTAAGAAGGAAGTGTGAATATAGTGTATGATAACTAGCAGAGAACGTATGCTAATTATCATACATGCTATGTTAATTAGAATACATGGTATGCTAATTAGCATACACAGTTGTATGCTAATTAGCATACCATGTATGATAGCATAGCTGGTATACTAACTAGAAAATAATTTATGCTAATTAACATAACGTCTTTGCTAATTAGCATACCATCTTTGTTGGTTAGCATACTATGCATGCTAACTAAAATACACATTATGATGACTAGCAAAGAGGTATGCTAACAAGCATACACATTATGCTAGCTAGCTCAAAATGTATGCTAACTAGCATAGAGATATGCTAAAAAGCATGCACATTATGCTAGCTAGAAAAGAAGGTATGCTAACTAAACTTTGAATGCTTGTTAGCATGCACCAAATGCTAGCTAGCATACAAGGTATGCTAGTTAGCATACTGAGTATGCTAATTATCATATCTTTCTTTCTAGTTATCATACTTGCATGCTAACCAATGACCATCATACAGAATGTTCTAATGCTAATTAGCATAAAAAGTATGCTAATTAGCATAATAGCTAATAGGGCTATTAGCTATTATGCTAATTAGCATACTTTTTATGCTAATTAGAACATTGTGTATGATGGTTAGGATGCAAGTATGATAACTAGAAAAAAAGGTATGCTTATGCATGCTAATTAGAATAACTTTTTTCTAATTAGCATACTTGCATGCTAGCCATCATACACAGTGTTCTAATTAGCATAAAAAGTATGCTAATTAGCATACTTATTGTGCTAATTAGCATACCTTGTTTGCTAGTTAGCACACTGTGCACTAATTAGCATATTTAATATGCTGATTAGCATACTTTGTTTCTAATGGGGAAACTCTCTATGCTAGTTAGCATGCATAGTTTGTTAACTAGCATAGAAGGAATGCTTATTAGAAAACACAATATGCTAACTAGCATACAAAAAATGCCAACTAGTATTCACAATATGTTAGCTAGGATAACTAGTTGTGCTAAGGAGCATACACAATATGCTTACCACACCATGAAAATGTATGCTAGCTAGCATAACTAGGTTTTCCAACTACCCTACACAACATGCTATCCACCATAACCTCTTAGCTAACTAGAATACCTTCTATGCTAACTAGCATACACAGGGCTAGTGTAGGAATCAAGGTTGGATAATTGTTCCTTAACATTATCTTACCAGAAATCTGTGTGATTGGAATTCCCTGCCCTGTAACCTTGCCACCCCATTTAGCTGGTATCCTCTGCTAGCAGGTGGAAGCTCTACATTCGGTCCCCAAGGAGCATGCAGCAACAAAGCATATTAGGTGATAGGTATGATCACATGGCACTTTGACCATTGCAATGATTTCATGTACTTCTAGTGGCAGACCATAGCTAGTACACACGTTGCTTGTTTTCCCATGGCATACCCCTCCGATACACTCTGTAAAAGTGTGCATAGCTATCTTGCATAGGACACTAAGGATGAAGGAGCCTTGTATCATCCTACTTATCTACATGAGCAGCTGCAATTGACTATCGTTGGAGTGCACTTTCGCTTCCTGCACCTCCATGTTAATCTACAAACCAATCAAAACATAAGCATAGTAAGTACATAGGATACTTGTGCACATATTCAAAACATAAGGTTCAATCACAAACACCATCGACGCCTACACAAAGACAGGTTATGTCAATATCAATAGCTGTGGGGGTGTCCTCAATGTGAGGAAACCCCAAACCATCCAGTGTCTCTTTCAATGTATTGATATTTATCTTGAGCTCTGTTTCTCTCCTTGCATCCACAGTGTCAATGGGGTCTAAACACCACAATTAACTCTCACATCATGAAGCTTCTATCTCATAGCAAGTACTACAGGGCTGACCATATCATGGCTTTCTTTCAAGACCCTTGCAGCTTCAAGATCCTGACCTGCATGCTTGAGCTGCTATTTAGCATTCTGCAGTTGATTTATGAGATGGCCACTTGCACTCATGATGTGATGCAAATCAGAGAGCCAAAAATATGACATGCTTGTTGTCACTTTGTGAGAGCTATTAATAGAGAGGGGTGTTGCCCTGACAATAGAAACAACGTTCATAGCTACTTGGCTAGGGCAATCGTCCTTTGTTTTTGCAAAGCCCTCCTCTATTTTTTGACTTGTAGGGTGTGTATTACGCACCCTCCACTTTTCAACATGGGCATCGTATTATCCTTTTTCGTGAAGGTCCTGCAAATGCTAGACAACAAACTCATCCCAATTGAACTGCATGATTGAGCCACTTGCAATTTCCACTGGAATGAATTTTTTTTCAAAACCCTTCGCAAAAGTCGAATTAATTTTCATGTCGGTGGGAGCCTTCTAGTACACCCTGTAGTGCAGCTAGAGTACTTGGTCGTACATGTTTCTACAAATGCTACTGTATTTGAAGCAATATTTGTTGTAATCCTTTGCCTCTTTCAATACACTGAACCACTCCATGTCTGTAATTTGCTCCCACTTCACCAATTTGGGGTCAACATTGTCCATGGAGAGGCCATGGACAACATGAAACTCTTATTCTGTTACACAAAACTTCTCCTACAATGGGATGTTCAGCTTGGGTGCTTTCCATTGGCTTGCACACCACACAGGATTATAAGATTAAAACCTTACAGAAACCCCTTAGAATAGGTCTGTCAAGTAATTTCTACACAGGCAATTACGCGGGCTCTCCTTAGATGCAATCATGTAAGCATGCACCTTGAATTCCTAAGGCAATGCACAAGCACCTGATCAGTGTGAGAGAATCCACAACAAAATTGTAGCCAATGGCTACTGCAAAAACAAGCATTTAAGCTGAATGTATAGTCCTTTTTGTTGATTGCAGCATATGCTTAGCAACACAATTTTCTCATGGGTGAGAGGATTCACTAATAGGTTAGTATTCGGGGCATGCTGGAGAAATGTGTCATTCTTTGCTTGATTTACAACTTCCAAATGTGACCCCCTCATTGGGGGGGGGGGGGGAGAGAGAGAGAGAGAGAGAGAGAGAGAGAGAGAGAGAGAGAGAGAGAGAGAGAGAGAGAGAGAGAGAGAGAGAGAGAGAGAGAGAGAGAGAGAGAGAGAGAGAGAGAGAGAGAGAGGGAGAGTACCTGAGTCCTGCTTCCCCTTCCCTGCGTGCATGTACTTTGACATTGGGGATCCTTGGGAATTAGAAGCCTTTAATATTTTGCAAGACAAAGGAAAAACAACAGAACCTTTTCCCCTTGACTTCCTGCTTGGTGGAGTGCGGTCAAGATTGTTGTCAGGGGTGGCTAGCTCCAGTTGTGAGCTATCCTCCATTTGGGTTGAATGCTGGCCTCTAATTGCAGAACTGCTTACAACTCTCAATCGCTTTTCTCCCTCTCTCTGGCCTCTGGCCCCTGCATCGTGCTTCCCTCCATACTTCATGACTACACCGCTACGTCAATGTAGCAACTGAGATTAACTGTTTAAGATTTAAAATATTACGATTCATTTTTTTGAAGTCCAAGTATACACTTTGCATAGTTCATGATGGTGGCCCACACACTTGAAAAAACATGACTATTGTTATGCTTATAAGATGTGCTTGCTGGAATATGTTAACTAGTACAAAAAGTGCAACGTGTTAACATGCTTTCACCCAGGTACAATGGTCATTCATGGACAATCCAATGTCTCAATCAACGTGGATGAGAATGACTACCTACATCAATTCCACATCATGGCAGATATGGATCTCAATGAAGAAATTATTTTAGGAGTTTCATGAATGTGCACCTACAAAGTAGTTCCAGACTAGCAGGATGACACTCTAAAGTACAAATCTTAAGTGATTAGCATGTGTTCCATCCTTAGCTCAAATGGATCACATTTGGAATGTATAGTCTTAGGTAGGAGAATTGGAGCAAGAGGAGCCATACTCAGTTGTTCGACTGCAACAGTCTACAAGCATCCTTGAGAGAAAGGTTACAAAAATCTCGGTAAAAAAGAAAATCATGGTAACAAAACCATAGAATATGTGGATAGCCAAAGACCTGCTTCTTGATTTGTCTTCCATCTCGACTAGATCAAGCTTCCATGTAGCAAGAACACCTAATCATAAGCCCAAACTCAATGGTTCATCAAGCTTCCCAAAGTACAAGTGGATTCTCAGATACCAAGTGGAGAAGTCCATAACCACCAAAGAACTAACATGGAAATGGAGACCAAACTAGTCAAACTGTGAAACATCTTAAAAGTCTCCAAAACCAATCTTCAAGTGGGTACCTAGAAACAAGGAACACCATATTAGTGAATTTGGAATTCCCAGTTCCCACATTCAAAGTGAGCTTAATATTTGACCACACGGACAAATCTTAGCTAAAGTTTTGAGAGCATGGATCAAAAGAGCTTTTCAAATACTATCTTGAGGAAGTATTTGGTATAAAAAAATAGTTTGAGATGTGTCCATATGGCCAAATATTTAAGATGTTAGTGATGTCCAAACTGACTCTAAAGTCTCAAACTCTCTAATATGGTGTTCAGGACAAGCCACATCAAAAATCAACACATCGTACTCATCAAACCAACCATTAAAGAATGGGCGATTAGTCTTCAACCACTTTGTTTGGAAAACACAGTCTAGCTGAAACATTTGCCATAGCAACAACCATTGAACCAATTTTTTTTCAGTATCCACATCTTGCACATCATAGTGGTACCCATTCAATCTCTTCCATAAGAATCATAGGGCCACATTACACAGCCTTGCATAGATGTATTGTTCGTGCCCATGCACATTGCACAAACCTTCATATGGGACAACGCAAAATGGGAAGGGGGGAGTAATCGTAGCAAGAGTAGCATGTTGCGAGATCTTGAGCTGCAAGATGACGAGAGACTATGTGTACAATGTATAAAGTGTGTTTTGAAACTTTGATTTTTTGCCTTTTATCGATCTTTTAGCATACTCTTTCTCTTATCGGCTGAAAGCATGTTAACCTGTCGCGCTTTTTGTGCTAGTTAGCAGTTTCAAGTTAGCACATCTTCAAAATGTTGGGCGTCCGGTAAATTTTTTACAAATAATATCAAAATTTGTCGGAGGTTGTACCTTTGAATTCCTTGTTTCAAGTGCTTTCTATTGATATATCATATGTCATAGATCTTCGAGATGTAGCTCAAGTTATTGTACTAGTTAGCATATGTCAAAAATGTGCTAGTTAGCATTGTCCAGGACATGAAAAAGCATGACATGTTAACATGCTTTCACCCTATCATACATAGTATTGAGCCATAGAAATAAATTTTATCACAAAAACGCCTAGAGTGAGAGTATGTACATAGGAGTGAGGAATAATTTTGACAATTTTTTTGGCCAATTAATAATAATTGTTTTCTTTTTTACCTAATAATGATCAAAAATTGATAAATAGAGCCAATAACTTTGGATTCAATTTCTAAGAGCAAACACCAAATTTATAAAGAAAGAGCTTTTAGCATGTCAAATATCGAACGATTTGGCACATGTCAAAATTTGGGCCAACTTACAATGGATGAGAATTACAGAATCACGAGTAATTAATGACCCGGTGTCCAATTTACATGTTTTCTAAGCCGTGAGTGGTATGACATAAGAAATGTGAGCATGTAAGGTAAGTATACATAGTGAAATTGGGACAAGCCAACCACGTAAAGGCAAATAGGCCAAGGTAAACCTCATTTGTAGACGGTCATTTTGAGAGAGAGAGAGAGAGAGAGAGAGAGAGAGAGAGAGAGAGAGAGAGAGAGAGAGAGAGAGAGAGAGAGATTTGACCTAGATCTCCCTGCTAGGTTTTAGCTTGCTACGCCACCCAAGACCGTCATACCGCACCAGATTTAATAGGTATGATCCTTATTAGTGCATGAATAGTTTTGTATGGTCAAAGATACACAAAAACACTCACAACAATATAATCAATCAAATCTAGGAAGGGATTTTGGGGAATTTTCAAATCACTTTTGGGAGGGCTAATAAAGTCCAAATTCAAAAACAAGTGCAAAGGAATTCTCCAAATTTTTAGTAGAATCACACCATCCCATTATAATTTGAGAATGGTTTGGAACATGGATCACGATCTATGCCCCCCACCTCAATTTGCAAATGTAAGTGAAGCAAAATGATTCTAGAGAAAGTGCCGTTACACTTTTGTATTCACAAATAAAAGCTGATTTTGAATGGGGATTGCGATCCATGACCCCCAACATGGCAAAACAAAAAAAAATTATTCTAGTTAGTTTGTACATGCCTTGGGAAGTGTGTCCTACAAACTTGGTGTAAAGTGGATAGTGGAACCACCAAAAACCAAGTAAAATGGAGATAGAGATAGATTTGTCAAAAATTAGGTGCAAATTGTCTATATAATGTAACGATAGTGCATGGAGGGAGAACTTTAATTTTGGGTCGTGTAAATTTCTTCATTTGTCAAAGTATAGCATTGTCATAGTGCCACTGACTAAATTCTTGATCAAAGCACAAAGTCACAAAAAATTTTGTGAACTTATGTTAGGTGAGCAAATGCCAAAAAATGCCTGGGAATTGAGCCAAACTTTTCAGGGAGACTAAAGGGTTCAAAGAGACTCCAACGGGGATGCAAATCAACAAACAACTAGGGTCATAATCCATTCATCATCCCCAAATCATCAAATAGGAAAAATCCTAAACAAATTGATTACAATGGTGGATCACAGTTGCCAACCAAAACCAAATATGGAAACGTCGGACCAAATTGGGCCATAACTTGGGAGATGGGGTAAACTCGAGAAAAATGTGTCCAAATCTGAAATAATTTCAACTGTGTGTTAGGATATGCTATAGGAATAGGTACGCCAAGTTTCACCCCAAAATCTTGTCAAACATGGATCCCAATCCATGACCCCTTGTGAGCTTTCTAGACCAAAGTCATGCCCAAATGCCTAGAATAGCCTAACCCCAAAGTCTCAAGTCATTTGAACCTCAAAAATCTTACCAAAACACCAAAATTTTGCAAGTTTGAGAAAATTTTAAAAAAGTTTCATAAATTTCTAACGAGTGATCCAAATTCAACAAGAAGTGAACCATAGTGTCCTCAAAGCATGCTTTATCAGATGGTATCACCAAAATTACCATGTGTGTTCCAACATGGATTGTGATCCATGACCCCCTCAATGAAATATAACATGTAATGACATGACTTAGTGCTTGTAGCTGTCATAGATTCACTAGTCAAGTTATGCTGCTTAGTTTTCATTTTATGGTCAAGTTTGCATTTTTTGAACTTTCTTAACAAATTTTTGGCCAACTTCATGAGCTAATTGAATGATTTTTTGATTCCAAAATACATCACAAATGATCAAGAAATCAGCGGGAGGCTCCCTCCTACCAAGTGGTGGAGATCTCATCCAATGAAAAAACTCACATTTTGGAGGAGGATCTTGCAAAGATATTGGCGGCCAATATTTTCATTGGAAGATTTCAAGAAACCGACAGAATGAAAGTCAAAACAATCATCTTTCCTAAATAGCTATGGACTTTGCATTAGCAAAGAGAAGTGATCGAGGGGTCCAGATGCTTGCATATGGACACATTTTTCAGGCTACTTCCATGAGGCACGAACTTCGAGGGAGCCCATAAGCTGATGATCTTTATACAGTATAATGGAGAGGAGACTTTGACTGATAAAGATGGGGAGATATTTAAGGTCCAGATCACCACCAACCTTAGTAACCAAGCACTTCACCTTCTGCTTGGAAATCCTAATCTTTTGTTAAAGACAAAAGCCATTGACAATGACAAAGCATTAGTCAAGCGGCAAGGCCACAAAATTCACATACAAGGATTTTATGTATTCAAAAACAGAGCTGCCGTTGCAGTCGATCTCCCAAAATCTAAAGGTATGAAAGCCACGAAGATAAACTATGTTGAATTTGCACATTGCAGGCATTATGACGATGGGGCTTGTTGAGTACAGAGTTATCCGTTGTGATTTGGGTAAGTACATTCTTGAAAACCTTGTCGAGGCCAATTTCAAGAGCAACAACAAAAAGAAAACTTATATGAATGCAGAACCAATGCTGACCAGGATAGCTAATCAAGCACTAGGAATGATTGATCAACTACAATTGGACGACTCTCAGATTGATCTTTTGCACAAGTTCAAACATGCGGTCCGGACAGTAGGGGGTCCTTCATCGGTACCTAGCACTAGAAAGGCACGAGGACAAGGATCTGAGAAGAAAGCTTGAGACAATGAGGAGATAAAACAAAACATAGATCTTACTGGTGAATTAAAGCCCAAAAATAGATATATGCCATCTGAGTTCCGAACCACTATTGAGATGAAGAGGACAAGAATTAAGAGGAGGATATCATTGTACCTCTACTGTGGGTCAAGCATCGATCAACAGAGCTGAAAGATTAAATCCCTATCTCTCAGACTCAAAGGTCAATGGAAGAGGCCCAAAGACTAAAGGAGGAGTCAAGGCAGCAACTGGTGAAATAAAAGAAAAAAGAGGGTATTGATGCAGATGACAAGGAGGAAGATGTAGACAAGTCCCTTGAGCAAAGAAAGGATGAAAGGATTGATAATATCAAACAATTAAAAAGGAGAATAGTGGAGCTTGCTAGCTCTATGAGGAAACATATCCACAAGGTTCTCAAGCAAAAAGCCAAAAAGAGGGCTCAAGAGGAGTCAAGAAAGAAAAAACCAGAAGATCTAGAATCTCCTTACTAGGTCTCTTCAAAGAGCAAAGAGAAAGATGATGAAGAATCGCTAAGGGAGGAGATGGGTCTGGAACCCCTAGAGATCCACACAAAAATAGTGCCACCTCTCCCCCCAAGAGAACCACCCCTCCTCTTGCTAAAGAAACAAAATATGAATCTACAAAGAAAAACACTACTCAAGAACTCCAACAGATATGCAACAACAAGGTCTTGAAGACAAATAGAAGAACGAGTTCAAAGATAAAGAGACCACTGAACAAAAAAGTCTTCTTGGGGGCACTATGTATAAATTATGTATATAGTGTGCGTTCATGAACTATTTTTAAAATCCCTTACCTATAAATTTTATAATAAACAAAATACACCCTTTTCATATTTAATTTGTAAATTTTTTCCTTGATTCCATTTTACGATACCCTTATGCATGTGAAAATGTGAGAGAAATAGAAGTTTAATGATCCCTTCTATTGCACTCACATGATAGTCACATAATTTTTAAGTGATCCCCCCCCCCCCGTCAAAGTCCTACAAAGCGGTAAGAGTTTGAGAAGCAACAAGAAGACCAAAAGGACAAAGAACATGAACGGATGGAGTAGAATCCACCCAATGAGCAAGAACAAGAGAAAATGGAGTTACCAAAGAGAAAGAGCCAAAATATTGCGCCTCTCAACAACACATCACATCAGAAAGAGGGCATAAAAGAGGTCTAGTATCTCCATGCTTGAGAGCTATAATCAAAGATGGTGCAAGGCTCTTTCAAGAGTTTGACCTGCAACTCTAGAAGAGCGGAAGGTAGTCAAAGAAGAACTTGCACAAGAAAATTATGACATAGAGATCTCGACTGTAGGACATAGGACCATCCAAGCCCACAAAGTTCAAGAGATCATGTAGCTCAAAGAACAACTAGAAAAGGCTAAGGCATAGTTAGTTGCTCAAAAGGTGGAATATGCTTTGGAGCTACAAAAGAAAGATATGGCAATCAATGCCATTTATTCCCAAAAAGTTGTGCTAGTTCAACCAAAACAAACAACAAAGACTGAGTTAACAAGAGTAGACATATCCCAAGAAAATCTGCCAACCATATCTATCGAGGGAGGGTAGTATGGTTTTGAAGCCACAGAAGAGACACCTGATGCGAGAGAGGAAATTTGAAAGTGGATCTCAGAAGTACAAGATCCTTTTTAGTAGGAGTACATGCAGTACAAGATCCTTTTTAGTAGGAGTTCATGCAATACAAGCTAAAGGTATTGGAATTAGTGACCCTCTTAATGATCAAACCAGATGAAGTCATACAGACTTTTGGCCATGATATGATTCCCTTACCGCTCATGAAAGAAGAGGCTATCCTATGAAGAAGAAATTATTTCCCACTCATGACCCAAATTTAAAGGCGGATTATAAAGGTGTACTTATGACAGAGGACGAAGTACTGGAAATTTAGAGAATCACCCCCTATGGGAAAAGAGATGGTTTGACAAGTGGCCATAGGATGAGACCATATATAGAAATGCATCACAACATCTTAGGATCAACCCCATATTCTATCCCATTATTAGAAGGCAATCTTGGGACAACTACTAAAATTGGCAAAGCAAAAGGTCATTGGTACTCAACTACCATGTTATATCAAAGCCGGCAGGGGATTTCCCATTGTTCAAACATTACATGGTCCATACATTACAAGATTTGATTATACAAATGTGGAATTTCCCAATCTTCACTTGTCATATGCTGGTCAAGATTGCAAAAATGATAATCACATGCATCATAGCATTTGAGGACATCGAGGCGACAGAGCACCCATGGCAGGTGTTTTTGGAGGGCACAAAAGGTTATGCTAGAACATGGAAATAAAGATACCAAACCACAACGTCATCAAGGGATTGTATGTTTGAGTCATGTTACTACCCTCGCAATATCTTCAAACATTTGAGGAGGCATTCATGATAGGTTTTGTCGAGATGGATTCTACCATCTTCAACCCCATGACAAAGGATCTTTGTGTCCACAATATCGCCTATCAAAGAACTTTAATGAGAAATCATTTCAAAGATTTTAAACTTGAACATCAACTGGTGCTTACAACACATACCAAGACAAAGACACACCATGCATGAGGGCGTGCAAAGTCTAGGAAGGGGAGAATGTTGGTTGATGGACCAGATAGGCATCCTCCTAGTCGACCCCTATCATGTGCCATAAAATTTTGATATCCCACCATTAATTTTTGGAAAAGATTTGTAGCTATATGAGAGTCTTTGATTTTAGATAAATGATCTCTGAGCCACTTTATGTAGTAACATCTGAGTTGTAAGGTCTTATTTTGAGTCTAAGCCTTCTAAATCGGACCACTAGCCAAGAAAGCCCTAGGTATAAAGCTAAACTTTAGTAAGTTGGAAAGGGGAGAATATCATTATCAAGGTTTTTGAGTTTTAAAGCATACAACTGAGAATATATACTCTCACGTGCTTTTTCATCCATTTTTCTTGATCTCTGGTAATCCAAATTTGATTCCAATTATTGCATTGTGTTCCTTGTCTATTGCTCTTTAATGCAAGTGTAATCATTATCAATCCTATTGTGGTTTATGACTACACACTAGCAAGCTAAATCAACTATTTTGAGTGCACTAATGGTTGTTTTTTTATGTTTCAATCATAGGACAGCGTTCCTAGACCATAGGGCAATCTTTTTGGTATGTTTTGTTGCAGTTTTCAAGACCTTGATCATGATGGATCATGATTTTTGTATCTTGATGGATTGCAACCAAACTTGGTAGGATAGTGCCCCTAGGTGTTTTAAACCTCCTCCTAAACTTTTGTTGTGTTTGGACTTTGTTTTAGTATCAAAATAGCGTGATCAGTGAGTGTGATGGCATAGGATATAGGCAATTTTCTAGATTTGAGAGTGAGATTTTCTATTGCTAGAGATTGCTTAGTTCTATAGGTTCATTTCTTGAGGTGGACACCCTCAAAAAGTGGTTGTGCCTCATCAGAGTCACTTCCATGAGCATTAGCATTATGTTAGTGCCAGATAGCTATGCTAACGATGTCCATCAGAGGAACTTGCTAAAAATTCACAAGTTCTAATTTATGTCATTCCTTTCAAGGAGGAACAGTGAACTCGTTTCTTATCTACACTATATTCGAAGTATACAGAACTAGATAAGAACCACACATACATTCATATTGTCAATCAAGTGAGGAAATTCTATGAAACAAGAAGAGATGACTGGGAAACTTGGTGTGAGGCTCTTATCAAATCTAAAGAAGAGAGGGTATTCCGTGAGTTAAAAGTAGATCTCAAAAAAATTCTACTCAAGATGCGTGAATGGAGGAGCCAGATTGGTGCAGTGATTCACATCACCAATGAGCTAACACAATTCAATGTTGAAGCTTCCAAAATTCTTGAAAAGGAACTCACAAACAAGCTAGCCTTTGAAACATAGCTAAGAGAAATGGTTGAAGGTTTGTTCAAAGCAAGGATAAATTCCAATTAGCCACTAACAATAGGATGGCTCCATACAACATCCTTTTGCCACAAACTGGCAAGTCCAAACTGACCAAAGGCAAGAACACATTGTATGGTGTTGACACAAAGACTTGTGAGCCTTTAACACCCTATGAAATGAAAATGACAACTGAGCACAGAGAAAAAATGGAACAAGAATCTATTTACAAACTAATTCTAAAAGAAAGGGTTAGTGTGAGTGCCACAATAAAACCTCCTGCACCACTAAGAGTCCTTCACCGGCCACCGAGGAAGAAAGCTCCAGATAAAACAATTAAGGTTCAATGGACTAAAATTGTTTGACAACCACTGCAAATTATGGTTTATACCAAAATTCAAAGAAAAGTGGAACAAGATGTAGATGTAGAAATAGCCACTAGTAAAGGGATTGGCAGGTGGTTGTGCTAGTATTTTCTAGGAATTGTTACTATGGTAACAAATATAGTGCATAATCAGTTAGAGGACTCTAAATAGGGCTCACTACTCAATTTTACATATTATCTATCACTAGATCTAGAACTTGGGCTGTCCTAACTATCTCTTTGTATCTTGGAGCATTTTATGCTCGTGCAACTTTAATTAAGCTCATAACAGACTTAACTCTTAGTACTCTACTTGTCTATACTAATCTGATTATATTTGAGTTTCAATCTATTGTTCCAATGTTCTATCACAGTTCCAATTTTAGTTTTCAGTGCCACTTCTAGTTTCACTCTGTACATTTTAGTTTTGGTGTTGTCTAATTTGAAGTTCGCAAAAACGGATTGGAACTAACTTTAAATACCAGCCTATAAAAGCTATCATATTAAGTGTTTAGATCATTCCAAAAGCCCTTTCTTCCTCTTTTGATTCTTCATTGAGGATGTTTCATGGAAACTTCAACACCCCCAGAGACAAGACCACACACATATTCAAAGAGAGGAAGCCCTAATTGGATTGCCCACATGCACAAATATAAGGTAAAAACAATGCAAGACTACACTAGCACACCATAGAAGAAGCATGTGCATCCCTTCTTAGAGAGGCTTAGAGATCTGATCTACCCTTGAAAAAGTCTCCTCACATCCTGGTAGTCCAAGAATCGTGAGTAATGTGGTATTTTGAGCCATGTTGGGCTATCTTTTACCCCAAAAATGCCCCTTTTTTCTTGTTAATATCCCGAAGGTGCTGGAAAAAATCCCATTTTTTTGGAAAAAAACCCTTAGGATCAAATTACATGATAAATATCTTTTTTGCACTTGAAATCACTTTAGATGCATCACTTGTAATACATATATAATTCAGGTAACCTACAGCCTATTGATACATCAAGGCAATGAGGAATAAGATTCAAACTTACCTCCATGGGAGTAGCAATAGGTTTTCAACCTTCAAGCTCAAATATATGCAATAATTCTCAATGTACTTTGTCTAGCACAATGCAATACCTTATCAATGTGCTTAACACTAGTATTATAGGAACAGTCACTTTTGTTGCTTTTAGAGACTTTCGTAGAAAATGCTCCAACATTTTGTAAGTTATCTAGATAGACAATGATTTCAAGGAATTATGACAAACACTCATTTTATTGCTAAATGAAGGTTTAAAGGTGACTTTCCATGGTCATCTTCAAAAACTAGTGCGTGGAGAAAGATAATCTTTTCAATTCACTTTTGAAATTAATTCAAGTCATTGCTAAGTAGGACCATAATTGTTTGTGAAATCCCTCAATAGTTATTTGAAATATGTTCCAAGATTTTTTTATCGATATATTCAAATGTTGTCAATATTTTTTACTCAAGTGTAATTTTACATAAAATTTGCTATTTTTAGAAAAGTGAAAGTATTTTAATCTTCTCTCATACATTGTGTATTTGAATCAATTTTCATATCTTAAATCCATACCTAAGAAGTATCATGAGGTTTTGATGTCATATGAGAAAGTTATGGTTCATTTACTAGAATCTTGATTTGAGCCATTTTTATGGCTTCAACCAAATTGGTGGAATATCACAAGTCCATTGGTAAATGGTATTCCCAAATAAATATGTAAAATATCCAAATTTATGACATTTCAAAAGGGGTATTCCCCTTTTCGAATATGTAAAATATCCAAATTTGACATTTCAAAAGGGGTATTCAATAATACTTAAAATCCATAGTATGCCCCTCATTTGGTCCAGTGAGAAACATGGCATCAAAATAGAATACAATAATAATAAAATGCATCATACATGTGCTTTCAACACACAAATTCTTTAACACGGTGTATTTAGGAAAAGCCTCTTGATATGCTTAAATATGTTAGCTAGAGGATCTTTGAAAAAGATAACCTTGCATTTTAGAATCTATCATGATCAAGAAATATACTCATTAAGTGGACCCCCATAAGACTGCGATTCCTGCTTTGAAGAAATCAACTTTATAAGCTCCACAAAACATGAATCGAAATTGTAGAAACTTGAACACAACTTTTCTGCCACTGAGCTATAGATAATTTCAAGTTTCATGTGCAAATACTGGGAAGTTCTACGTGTTTGATATAGCCATTTCAAGCATATCGTTGTATGCATAGAAAAAATATTTTTTTGATGTGTTTCTGAGTTTTACATGAAATACATTGTGTACCCTCTCCAATGAGGTGTTGGAATTAGGGTTGTAGAGAAATGCACATAGCTTGGAGAAGACGAAGGAAGCTCAAGGCACACAATACAGAGTGTGTTACTTAGTGTGCAATGGAAAGATAGATAGCCCTAGAGTGATGGGCATATATACAATGCTTGGGGGGGGGGGGGGGGGGGGGGGGGGGGGAACCTAAAGAGAGAAAAAATGCCCCGGAAGTCCTAGTGTGTTCACACACATCACTACCACATGTATATGGTAACAAGTCCCCCCTCGAGTGATGCGGTGAACGAGAGCTGGAACATGAGTAAAGGGAAGTGCCATGCCTTGAGGACATGATCAATCCACAAAGGGGAGTAAGCCTAGAGCTTTGCAATAAGCTTCAAGCTTATCACGAGACAATGCCTTTGTGAAAAGATTTGCAAGGTTGTCCTGTGTTGGCACATAAACCAAGCTGATGATCTCTCCTGTTGAGAGCCTCTCCCTAACATAGTGGTTATGCACCTCAATGTGCTTTATGCTAGCATGAAAAACTGGGTTCCTTGCAAACTGCCAATGCACTATGACTATCAGTGTAGATAGTGTTGGCATTGTCTTGTCTAGCACCCAAATGAGCCATGAGGCATCTGAATCATACACACTAAACCACATTTGTGAAGACTTCCCTGTAATCAGCCTCACAACTGCAAGTAGCCACAGTAGGTTTCTTCTTGCTCAACCATGATATACATGAACTGCCAAGCATGAAACAAAAACCACTTGTGGACACTCGTGTGTCAAAACAACCATCCCAATTTGAGTCTGGAAAATAATTTAAGTCTGGCGGCAATGATCCCCCCTTGGGATAAAACAAGCAAATATATAAAGTGTCACTAAGGTAGCAAAAACTCCTCTTGACAGCCTGCCAATGCTTAGACCCTGGCCTATGCATAAATTTGCTGACTTGTGAGACTGCAAACTAAATATCTTGCCTCGTGTTGCATACATAAATGAGGCATCCAACAACAATTTGGTAAAGAGTGACATGTGCAAGATCACCAGCATTATGGAGTGGCAATAGGTTTGCAATCCTCGAGTCCAAACTTAGACAACAATGTCTCTATGTAATTTTTTTGACACAAGACAATACCACCATCACATTGCTTAAACTATATGCCCAAGTAAGGATGCAACAGCCCCAAATCTTTCATCTTGAAAGTAGCATTCAAATCAGCCTTAAATTCACTAATATGTCTCTCATTTGGTCCAGTGATCGACAAATCATCTACATAAAGAACCACAATCAGAAGTTCATCACCCTCACGTTTTACATACAATGTGCTTTTTGTTGGACTGTTACAAAAGCCTTGTTTGACCAAATGAGTGTTCGCTTTATCATACCAAGCACAAGGATATTGCTTCAACCCATACAAAGCCTTGTTACATTTGCATATTTTTTCCTCTTCTCCTTTCTTGACAAAACTGCAAGGCTGCGTTACAGAACTTCTTCAAATATGTCACCACTCAAGAAAGTAGTAACAATGTCTGATTGATGTACATCCCAAGCAAAATGAGATGCCAATGCACATAGAAAAGGTAGAGTAGTCATACAACAAGTGGGAGAAAAAATCTCTTCATAATCTATGCCTTTTTGTTGTGCATAACCCTTTGCAACAAGTCAAGCCTTATGGCGATGGATCTCACCATCCAGCTTGTAAACCCACTTTGCACCAATGGCCGTTTTTCCACAAGACAAATCACATAAAGTCCATGTGTCATTTTTTAAAAGTGCATCATATTCTAATTGCATGGCAGCCATCCAATTTTTTGAATTTTGTGCTTCGTCAAAAGATAGAGGTTTCTCAACATCATGTAAGCTAGACACAGTCAAAGCATAACAATTTGATGCATAAGATACATGGCGAGAGTTTGAACAAGTACAACTAGACAAAGGTGCATCCAATTTACTATCACCCAGAGTGTGCACCAGCCATTTTGGCATACCTCTAGCCTACTCATTTTCAGCCCTTTCCTCATCAAGTACATCATGTATATCTGCATCAGTAATAAGTTGATCTATAGCATTTTTGGAAATGCCCATAGGTTGTACATTTGCCTCATTGGAATTTACATTCGAACTTCCACCACTGAAAAGAGGCAGCAAAACAAAGTGTCATAAATGTCCTTTGAGCTTACATTACTCTCTCTAGTACATGACACCAAAGGCTGAACAGAATCTTCCACAAACACTACATCCCATGAAACCAAAATACTCTTTGTTTGTGGATAATACAACCTCTAACCTTTGCTTTCCACACTATAACCAACAAAAATACATTTGACAGTCTTATCATCCAATTTTTTGTGTTGCACTTGTGGCACTAAACCATAAGCCAAACAACCAGAAACACGCATGTGCTCAATAGATAGCTTTCTATCATGCCATGCTTCATATGTAGTCTTAGACTACAATGCTTTTGTAGGACACCTGTTGAGTACATAAGTGCCACACATGACAACCTCGAGCCAAAACAAATGTGGTAAAGCTTGACTTTTGACCATACATATTGCCATTTCTCTAAGAGACCTATTTTTCCTCTCAGCAACACCATTTTGTTGAGGCATATACGACACTGTACATTGGTGTTGTATCCCACGACTAGCCAAAAATTCATTAAATTCATGAGACATATACTCCCCCCCTCGATTGGAACGGAGGGTGCCCATAGTATATTTTGATACATTTCTAGCCATAGCCAAAAATTGTTTGAAGCACATAAAAACTTTGGACTTTTCTTTAAGTGGAGATACCCATGCATGCCTGGAGTAATCACCAATGAAAGTCATGAAGTACAGGTAATTGCCCAAGGACGGAGTTTGCATGGGCCCACAAACATCACTATGCACAAGCTGCAACTTGCATGTGGCCCTAATTGAACCATCCTTTGGAAACTTCGAACACTACATTTTACCCAAAATACATCCTTAAAAAACATGTTTGGTAGGTGCTTTAAGAGGCGGCAAAGAAGCAACCACATAAGATTTCTACAAACATAGCAAACTGGCAAAATTTAGATGCTCAAAACGTGCATGCCAAAGTTTTGCATCTAAAATAGCCCTTGAATCTGCAACTGCATTTGCAAAATTTTGTCAACACTTGTCATACAAAGTGAACTTATACAACCCACGGCCCAAAAGGCCAGATGCAACAATTTTATCACCAAAACTAAGATCATGAACTGTACATCTGTCATCCACAAATTTGACTACAAGTCCAAGTCTAGAAAGTGCTGATACAAACAAAAGATTCTTCTTGATCCCAATACATAATGTGCTTTGTAGCACCGCTATCAAAATACCACACATGCGAATCTCTAGCAACCGATAAGCATGCATCATGGACAACAGGGTTGTAAGTGCACCCTGCACTAAAAGCCCATTCTACATCAACATCAGCATCACAGTCTCTTTTTACAACAAACTCAACAATGGCTGCATTTGTAGTGGAACCACCCCCTTTCTTCTTAGCCTCTTTGGCCTTCAACTTAGAACACTGCTTGATCAAATGATCATTATCTCTACAATAATGGAAACGCGTCTTCTTCTTTCCCTTATCACCAGAATTTCCAGATGAATTGCTGCCAGCAGAAGAATTAGGAATAAAGTTTTTTCCACTCGCAGTAGAACCATAAGAAGTGACTGCATTGTTTTTACCACCCTTTCTTTGAGAAGCAATAAAAGCATGCACAATTGTATGCTGCCTTGTCTTCTTTTATTGGAAAGTGACCCTTGCAACTGCAATGTGCATAATGCATCAAACTTGACAGCTTCAAGATTTCCTTGGGTCATTAGTCTTTAAGTACTAGCAAAATTCTGGTATGAATCTGCTAAGGCATCAAGAACATTCTACACAATGGAACTATTTGAAATGACTTCACCTAAAGAAATAAGTTTCTCATTGATATCCTTGACACCAGCAAGGAAAGTGTCCATATCATCTTCCTCATGCATAAACTTCGATTCCAGCTCTTTACATAGCAAAGCCATTTTAGCCTCATTGCGGCTTGCATAAATACCTGCTAGAATATCCCAAGCCTGTTTTGCAGATTTTGTTGAATGAATGTGAGGAACAATGGTGTGATTCACATACAACACAATCAATGCATGAGCCTGTGCATCCTATACATCCCAACGAGCTTGTTCTACCATAGGAAAAACAACTCTAGTAGCATCAATCCTTGCAGCAAGACCTGCAACATCCTCAACATTGCCTACATCCTTAGAGCCAGGATGTACATCAATGCCCTACACAATATTCAAAAACTCCCTTTGACACAAGAACATGTTGCATCATGTAAGCCAACATAGGGTAATTGTCCCCATTCAACCTGTCCTCAGCAGCAACCAAACATCTTGAACACATCTGTGTTGTTGTCAGCCGTGGTAAATGCTGCAGCTGATGTGAAAAATCCTCTAAAAGAGGAGAAACAAAGTGGGAACAACACGTGATATATAGCACAAACCGTAGAAGATTGTAAGGCACCTATTATGCAAAAAACAACACTGACAAAAATTCTACACAAAATGATGAAATAGCCTGTGCAGTACTACTTGTACTGGAAACGGAGGCTGAAACGAGCGTGAAT
This sequence comes from Adiantum capillus-veneris, assembly GCF_014529385.1. Classification (NCBI taxonomy): domain Eukaryota; kingdom Viridiplantae; phylum Streptophyta; class Polypodiopsida; order Polypodiales; family Pteridaceae; genus Adiantum; species Adiantum capillus-veneris. The sequence continues at coordinate 137,295,320 of NC_140940.1, read as the reverse complement.
CAGAAATCTTGACCTGTGAATGCTCGCCAAAGTTCACTGAAATTCGAGAAAGTGAGTAGGCATGTGCACGAGATGCTGGCGACCAAGCCCGAAAGGATGCAACCTGCTCTGATTCCAATTGTTGGAATTAGGGTTGTAGAGAAATGCATACAACTTCAAGAAGATAAAGGAAGCTCAAGGAACACGATAGAGAGTGTGTTACTTAGTGTGCAATGGAAAGATAGATAGCCCTAGAGTGATGGGCATATATACAATGCTTGGGGGAAAAACCTTCTAAAGAGGGAGAAAATGCCCCGGCGGTCCTAGTGTGTTCACACACATTAGTACCACATGTATATGGTAACATGAGGACTCAAGGTGGCAAGTAGAAGTGCTTTGGTAAAAAACAATTTTTGGATCATTTCAAATATTCAAAATTGTGCATTCAAAAATTTTGATATTTTAAATCTTGAGAGATCAGTATTCAGAACCTCAAATAACTTTAAACTTTCCACACGTATGAACTAAATGTATCAAAGTGCATGGTATGAATACAAATGGGATACCTAAAACCTCGGTTTCAATGTTATTATGGAGGACTCAAGATTTTAAGAGTTTTTGCACAATCAAAATTTCAAGATAGGGTGTAAGCGACAAGATTTAAGTAGGTTAGGGAACCAAAAAAATACTTAGTTTCTTGGTTTTAACATATAAAGTCATTTGATGCTGTCAAATTGCACTAGAATATCCCCAATTCCATGAGAGGACCTTTGAAAGGCCAAAATTATGCTCTTAGTCAGCACGTGCTCAAGTATGAAATTACGTTTATAACTTGTAATTAAATTTCAAACTATTCCTTGAAGGTCATTCCATTGTTGTGTAACACTAAGTACTAGCACTTGGCTTTTAGAAACATAAAAAAGCTCATCTCTACAAAAAGATATAAGAATTTTATGATTTTCTTGGCAAAACAACTTGAAATTTTACAAACAAATTACGACTTAGAAATTACAACTATTCTCTTCATAGGGCTTGTATTTTGACATGGAGAAAAATCCAATGTTTTCTTTTCCTCATAACCAACCTATGATAGAAGCAAGGTGTAAAAAACTTCTTTCTAGCTTGACAAACAAATTGCCAAAACTTCATTTGAAAATAGGACACTTTAGTGCTCATTTACAATAATAGTATTAAGACTAATTGTCAAGATTGGCTGGATATTTCCACAAACCATGTGCATTCAAGTAAGCAAGAATCTTTTTATATGAACCATTGGGGGCTTGTTGAAACCATACAAATCCTTCTTTAACTAGTACTTCTTGATTTCCAAAATTTTTTGAACAAGACCGTGAGGCTATGATTCATACACTTCCTCACCCAAATCACCATTCAAAAATACACTCTTCATGCACTAATGTACATTCCAATTACAAATACATAATGCTATGTATGATACTCTTATGGAAAGCATGATGAAAATTCTCATCAAAATCAATGCTTTTGTCTCAAGCATACCATTTTAATACAAGACTATATTTATAGAAATCAACACTACCATCAAACCATACATTTTAGCCTAAAAATACATGTGGTGTTTTTCCCAAGAGACAAGGCACACAAAGGCCATGTTCCATTCTTCATAATAATATGATACTCACAAAAAACTTTTTGAAATTTTTCCTTCATCAAATGACAAAGATTTATCTCGTTCATACCTACTACCAAAAAAGGTGCACCAAATTTACTATCACACAAGGTTTTGTTGGAATTAGGGTTGAAGGAAAATGCACACAGCTTGGAGAAGACGAAGAAAGCTCAAGGCACACAGTAGAGAGTGTATTACTTATTGTTCAATGGAAAGATAGATAGCCCTAGAGTGATGGGCGTATGTACAATGCAAGGGGAAAAAACATCTAAAGAGGGAAAAAATGTCATGATAATCCTAGTGTGTTCACACACATCACTACCACATGTATATGGTAACAAATCCCCTTGGAGTGATGCGATGAACGAGAGATGGCACAAGAGTAAAGGGAAGCTCCATGCCCTAAGGACATGATCTGTTCACAAAGGGGAGTAAGCCCAAAGCTTCACGGAAAGCTTCAAACTTCTCACGAGACAATGCCTCTGTGAAAACTTCTATAAGGGTGTCCTGTGTTGGCACATAAGCCAAGTTGATCTCTCCCATTGAGAGTCTCTCCCTAACATAGTGGTAATGCACCTCATTGTGATTTGTGCGCTCATGAACAACTTGGTTCCTCACAACTGCCAATGCACTCTGATTGTCAATGTAGATAGTGTTGGCAGTGTCCTGTTCAACACTCAAATCATCCATAAGGCATATACACTCAATCGTAGCTGTGAATACTTCCCTCTACTCAGCCTCACAATTCCAGGAACTAAGGGCTTGGTGAAAAGGTTTGAGATGTGTGGATACAGTGTGCTTGGAGCTCCATTTCTTGTGTCATTTAAGAAGCTTGTCCATGATCAACATTATGTTTCCGACTTAGACAAAGATGAATTATGGGGGCTTGTTTGGTGAGAAATAAGCGATGATTTTGATAATTCCCTTCCTCTTGAGTGGGAAGACTTAAGGGGGGGGAAATGTATTGTTAGGGATGGCAATCACTTCTTGAAAACTTAGATGTGCTTGATAAAAACACGTAAGTGATTTTTTATTTGTTTAATATAAGGTTTTCTTATATTACTCTATGCTTTCTAATTTCTCCTTTTGTTGTTGTAGAATTTTCAATGATAAAGTGGAGACATGTCATTCCCACACTCGTCTGAAAAGCAACTTTTCCTTTTTGCTTTTGATTTTTCTCCTAATTGAAAATTTATCAATCATATATTCCTCTTCATGAATCATATATTTGTTACTGACATAACTTTGTTGTAGAAGACATTTACAATTCAAATCAGTGTTATAGATATCTGTTCTCAAAAGTCTATACTATTCCAAGCTGTCCAATATGTTCTCAAACATTTAATGATGATTTGTTCTTGGATACCTATGTTTCCAGATATCAAATGTCTATAGATTTGTTCATGGATATCTATCATAAATATCTTTCCAATTCAGTCAAGCCTTGCTGATCGTCAAAATTCCGTCGAGCTATCAATGGTATATGATCTTTTGAGAGAGAGAGAGAGAGAGAGAGAGAATATTTATAGAATTATAGAACAAAGATGCGGGCTAAGGGAAGCTGTAGAAGAATTTGGCTTGAAGTGGGTAGGACATGTCCATTGCACATCAAACCTCGCAACATGGATGTGTCCATTGCACATCAGACCTTGCCACATGGATGTGTATATTGCACATCAGACCTTGCCACATGGATGTGTATATTGCACATCAGACCTTGCTACATTTAATGAGTGCGTGTTTGTTAAGATAATAGCTCACCTCATAAGCTCCAATGCACGTAGTATTGATAGTAACATCAAGCTTGGTTTACATAGAGCACAATGTTATTGTGAGGAAACTTGCAAGAGGAAAATGAGTAAATAGGAATTCTCGTTTGGAGCGCACGTTGGTGTGCACTAAAGTGACCAAAGTAGGTTCCTTCTTGCTCAACCATGATATGCATGAACTACCAAGCATGAAACAAAAACCACTTGTGGACACTCGCGTGTCAAAACAACCAACCCAATTTGAGTCCAAAAAGGCATGTAAGTCTGGTGGCAATGATCCCCCCTTCGGATAAAACAAGCCACGATGTAAAGTACCACTAAGTTAGTGGAAAATTCTCTTGACAGCCTGTGACACTGCAAACTGAATATCCGGCCTCGTGTTGCATACATAAATGAGCCATCCAACGACAGTTTGATAAACAGTGACATTAGCAAGATCGTGAACGTCATGGAGACTCAATTTCAAACTTGTTTCCATGGGAGTGGCAATAGGTTTGCAATCCTCAAGTCCAAACCTACATAGCGATGTCTCTATGTAACGTTTTGACACAAGGCAATACCACCTTCGCACTGCTTAAATTGTATACCCAAGTAATGATGCAATAGCCCCAAATATTTCATCTTGAAAGTAGATTTCAAGTCAGCCTTAAATTCAACAATATGTCTCTCATTTGGTCCAGCGATTGATCAGCAAATCATCTACATAAAGAACCACAATGAGAAGTACATCACCCTCACGCTTTACATACATTGTGCTTTCTATTGAACTGTAACAAAAGCCTCGTTTGACCAAATGAGTGTCAGCTTTCTCATACCAAGCACGAGGAGATTGCCTCAACCCATATTAAGCCTTCTTACATCTGCACACTTTGTCCTCTTGTCGTTGCTTGACAAAACCGCGAGGCTGCGTTACATAAAATTCCTCAAATATGTCACCATTCAAGAAAGCAATAACAATGTATAATTGATGTACATCCCCACCAAAATGAGCTTCCAATGCACATAGAAAACAAATAGTAGTCATATGGTGAGTGGGAGCAAAAGTCCCTTCATAATCTATGCCTTTTTGTTGTGCATAACCCTTTGCAACAAGGCGAGCCTTATGGCAATCGATCTCACCATCCACCTTGCATTTCAACTTGTAAAACCACTTTGTACCAATGGCCTTTTTTCCAAGAGAAAAATAACATAAAGTCCATGTGTAATTTTCTATAAGTGAATCATATTGTGATTGCATGGCAGCTATCCAATTTTTTGAATTTTGTGTTTCATCAAAAGACATAGGGTGCTCAACATCATGTAAGCTAGACATAGCCAAAGCACAACAATCTGATGCATAAGATGCATGGCCGAAGCCTGAATGAGTACAACTAGACAAGGGTGCATCCAATTTAGTGTCAAGCAATGTATGCACCAGCCATTTTGGCATACCTATAGCCTGCTCATTTTCAGCCCTTTCCTCATCAAGAACATCATGTACATCTGCATCAATAATAGGCTAATCTGTAACATTTTTGGAAATCCTCATAGGCTGTACATTCGCCTCATTGGAATTTACATTCGAACTTCCACCACTAAAAAGAGACAACAAAGTGTCATAAATGTTATGTGAGCTTACATTACTGTCTCTAGTACATGACACCAAGGGTTGAAGAGAATCTTCCACAAACAGTACATCCCACGAAACCAGAATACGCTTTGTTTGTGGATGATACAACCTGTAACCTTTTCTCTCAGCACTATAACCAACAAAAATACATTTGACAGACTTATCATCCAATTTTCTGCGATGTGTTTGTGGCACCAAAGCATATGCCAAATAGCCAAAAACACGCATGTGCTCAATAGAAGGCTTTCTATTATGCCATGATTCATACGAAGTAACAGACTGCAAAGCTTTATTAGGACACCTGTTGAGCACATAAGTGGCAGACATGATGGCCTCTACATAGTGCCATTTCCGTAAGTGACCTGTTTTTCCTCTCAGCTACACCATTCTGTTGAGGCGTATAAGGAACTGTACATTGGTGTTTTATCCCATGACTAGCCAGGAATGCATTAAATTCATGAGACATATACTCCCCCCATCGATCAAAACGGAGGGTGACCATAGTACATTTCGAGACATTTTTAGCGATAGCCATAGATTGTTTGAAGCACAAAAAAACTTTGGACTTCACTTTAAGCATAAATACCTATGCATGCCGGGAGTACATTTCAAGACATTTTCATCCATAGCCATAAATTGTTTGAAGCATAGAAAAACTTTGGACTTCGCTTTAAGAATAAATACCTATGCATACCTTGAGTCATGAAGTTCAGGTAATTGACCAAGGACAGAGTTTGCATGGGCCCATAAACATCACTATGCACAAGCTGCAACCTGCATGTGGCCCTAACTAAACCATCCGTTGGAACTTAGAACGCTGAATTTTACCCAAAATACATCCTTCACAAACATGTTTGCCAGGTGCTTCAAGAGGTGGCAAAGACGCAATTATATCAGATTTTTGTAAACGCAGCAAACTAGCAAAATTCCGATGCCCAAAACATGCATGCCACCGTTTTGCATCTAAAATAGCCCTTGAATCTACAATTGCATTTGCAAAATTTTGTCCACGCTTGTCATACAAAGTAAATTTATACAACCCACGTCAAAAAAGGCTAGATGCAACAATTTCATCACCAAAATTGAGATCATGAAACTGTACATCTATCATCCACAAATTTGACTAAAAGTCTAAGTATAGCAAGTGCAGATACAGACAAAAGATTTTTCTTGATCCCAGGTACATAAAGTGCATGAACAAGTGTAAAAGAACTGCCATTTATAGCAATAAGCGCAATCTTTTCAACTTCCTAAACTAGATAAGAGGCATTGTTGGCACGAGTGACTGAATTCCCAAGAGGGACAGGCTCGAGCAATGAACAATTCACGATGTGAGGTAATGTTCTTTGTAGCACCACTGTCAAAATACCACACATGTGAATCTGCAACAATTGACATGCATGCATCATGTACAGGAGGACTGTAAGTGCACTTTTCACTAAAGCCCATTCTATAGCAACATCAACATCATAGTCTTATTTCATAGAAGACTCAACAATGGATGTATCCGTAGTGGAACCGGCATTTGCAATGGAACCACCCTCTTTCTTTTAGCCTCTTTGAACTTCAACTTAGGACACTTCTTGATCAAGTGATCATTAGCTTTACAATAATGGCTACACATCTTCTTGCCCTTATCACCAAAATTTCTAGACAAAATGCTACCAGTACAAGCATTGGGAACTAAAGTTTCTCCACTCGCAGCAGAACCATAAGAAGTGGATCCATTGTTGTTACCACCCTTTATTTGAGAAGCAATAAAATCCTTCTCAAGTGAACACTCTCTAGTCCTGTTCATTTTAGAAAGTGACTCTTGCAACAGCAATATGCACAATGCATCAAACTTGACAACTTCAGGATTTCCTTGGGTCATTAGTCTTCAAGTACTAGCAAAAGTCTGGTAAGAATCTGTAAAATCTGGAAAGGCATCAAGAACAAGCTGCATAAGGAAACTGTTTGAAATGACTTCACCTACAGAATAAGTTGCTTATTGATATCCTTGACACTAGCAAGGAAAGTGTCCATATCATCTTCCTCATGCATAATCTTTGATTCCAGCTCTTTATGCAACAAAGAAACTTTTGTCCCATCACGGCTTGCATAAAGACCAGTCTGAACATCCCAAGCCTGTTTTGCAAATTTCATTGAACGAATGTGAGGATTAATGGTGCGCTTTACGGTAACGCAATCCACGCATAAGTCTATGCATCCTTTACATCCCAACGAGCTTGTTCTGCCATAGGCAAAACAACTCTAACAACAACAATCCTTGAAGCAAGACCTGCAACATCCTCAATATCGCCTACATCCTCAGAACCAAGACCTTCATCAATGCCTTGCAAAATATTCTAGATGCCCTTTGACACAAGAACATGTTGCATCATGTAAGCCCACATAGGGTAGCTGTCCCCATCCAACCCGTCCTCAGCAGAGCAGCAAACATCTTGAACACATCTGCGTCGCTGTCAGCCATGGAAAATGTATACACCTGATATGAAAACTTCCCAAAATGAGGAGAAACTGAGTGAACTAGCACGTGCCATATAGCACAACCCGTAGTAGACTATATGGAAGCTGCTATGCAAAAAACGACACTAACAAAAAATATGCACTAAATGACAAAATCAATTGTGCAGACCTGCCTATAGTGGAAACGGAGGCCAAAATGAGCCCAAATCAAAGTAAGTGAGTAGGCGTGTGCCGGAGCTGCTGGCGACTAAGCCCGAGAGGATGCAACTTGCTCTTATACCAATTGTTGGAAGTAGGGTTGCAGGAAAACACACACAACTCGGAGAAGATGAAGGACACTCAAGGCACACAATAGAGAGTGTATTACCTAGTGTGCAATGGAAAGATAGATAGCCTTAGAGTGATGGGTGTAAATACAATGCATGGGGGGAAAAGCTCCTAAAGAGGGAAAAAATGCCCCGGTAGTCCTAGTGTGTTCACACACATCAGTACCACATGTATATGGTAATAGGTTTACACAATCATCTTTTGTATACCTCCAACCTTCTCATTTCTAGCCCCAACCTTGCGAACTACATCTTGTTTATCTCCAACCTTCTTATATCTAGCCCTATCCTCGTTAATTACATCTTAATTTTTTCATCAAAAAATGGCCACTCTATAATATCATTTAAAGCATGCATACGCTTTATGTGTCTCATTAAAACTAATAGTCATAGTCGCATGATAAAAAAGAGGCTACATAATATTGTATACATTTTGGTGTCAAACAAGGGTTGAACTACATCTTCCACAAAACTATCCCAACTAATCCAAAAGAAATTTTTTTTGTAGATGATGCAACATATAATCTTTTCTTTCTAGACTTTAATAATGAAAAAAAGAATAATTCAAGAAACCAAACAAATGCAAGTGACCAATGTCTAGATTCTTGCCATGCAAAGCCTCATATAGGAATATGTGAGGACAATGCTTTAGTGGGATACTTGATTTTTACATGTACAACACACATGAGAGCCTCAAGTCTGCATAACAAAGTCTCTTAGCTTTTGAACATACATTGTGCCATCCCAATATCTCAGCTATTTTTCCTCTCATGGCCATCATTTTGTTGAGGGGTATACAACACTATACATTTGTGTTTCATTAAACAAGCTAACCAAAAATTTATTGAATTATTCAAACATGTACTGCCCCCCACTCATTAAAACAAAGAATTCCCACAATATTATCAAATACATTTAATCCATAAGAAAACATTGCTTAAAGAACATAAACATGTGAAGCATTTCGTTAAACAGATACACATATGTATGCCTAAAGTAATCATCTATAAAATTCATGAAGTAAAAGTGATTCCCAAAATATGTATACATTGGATCACAAAATCATCATGGATGAGCAACTTTGAAGAAGCTAGCATAAAACTATCTTAAAGAACTTGGAACATTACGTTTTGCCTGGAATACATGGTGCCTCATAAGGCGACAATAAGCTAACCATATCATATTTTTTCAAACTTGAAGAACTAGAATGACTAAAACATGCATTCCAAAGTTTTTCATCTTAAATTGATTCAAATGAAAAGATGTGAATGTTGAATCTCCACTTATTTCATATGATCAATTGATTTTATCTAGCCACAAAATAACTACCAGCATGCATAATATATATGTTATCCACAATGTTGAATATAAGATCAAGTCTTGCAAGTCTATATACAAACAAATAAGTGAGAAAACTAAAAGCATGAACAAGTGTGAAAGAGCCATCACTTCCAATAGTAAGAAAAAAAATTCCAACCTTATCTAGAGAAGAGTAATTTTTGGCATTTGAAAAGTTAAAAAAACATGAAAAAATAAAATGTGTTTAGTTCCACCATTGTTAGTGTCCCACACATGCTCCACTGGTTTTTTTGTAACTTGTTTTGTTTACGTACTAGAGCATAGACTTCATGCAAGGAGGAAGTAAAGTGACAAGGGAGAATTTTGCAGTGTCTTTCAAGGTTTTTCTTCTTCCTCAAATCCAAAATTCTTGATCCTTTTACCCTACCCAAGTCTTTTACATATAACTCAGTTAGTTATCATGAGGTTATCTCTGATAAGGTTGTAACTTTTTAAATTGAATATTTAAAACCAAAACTCATCACTAATTTTTTTGTTTACTCTTGTTATTATCCACTATGCAAAAAAGGAGTTTAATGTGTGTCATACTCTTATTCCCTCGATGAAGCTTGTTGCTAGTGCTGGAAGGAATGCCAATGGATTCTTGCAATTCACCCTAGTTTGTAAGAGTAATAAAGGGTTCAATAATATACGTAAGTAAAACATGATTTATTGTGAGTAATGATTCATCTTTTATGAGAGTTTTAAATTACACTCACTACTACCTTGCTTGATTGGTTCTCTAAGTTGAAAGGATGTTCTAATGGTTTGTTGTAAGATTGTTCTTCTAAGTTTAATTTGCTCCAGTATTACATGTGAACACACCTCCTCTCCTTAGTTGCTATCTTTTTTCTTTACTAGAGGAAGTATTAGATATCCTTAAGACTCCTTACGCAAGGCACTCAAACTAACAAGGTGATATGTTTGCTCAAAATCTACTAGGGGAGTATATGCATGGTAAGGTGGTACACTAGCATCCCAAATGTGAGGTAGTAGGAAGATTTTGTCGCACCTGCACTTTGATTGTGGGAGCAACCTTTTTGTAGAACTTTTAAGGGCTTTTATCAAGTCTGAAAATAGCTTAATAATGTTGGATTGAGGGACCCTTTGTAACAAAAGAGAGAGCTCTCAAAATGCTAGTGCCATGGGGGAGAATGGAGGCCTGGGATTACCTACACAAAAAATACTTGTTTCCCCATTCAAAAAGGAGGTAATTCCAATTCATTCATAGAGTACGTGCATGATAGCTTTCATAGTAGTGAAGAGCAAGACAAGAGGAGGCATCAAGGGAGAAAAATTCACTTGTATTATGGGAGGTTGCATAGTCATTGATGGAGCAAAATACACCATGTGCACACTCACACACCCTTGCACCTCAACTCAACACAAGGAATTCACTTAGATTTCTAGCCTCATATGCAACCACTCAAGAGCTCAATGGAAATTATTCCCCCCAACCCAATTCAAGCTCCAAGCATCTCGCCATATTTAAGCTATTGCCTACCTGTAGACACTACGAGGTGAGTCAAGCTAATCAAGGCTTGCAATCCCACTCAATGTTGAGCAAAAGAAACAAGAAAATCCATCAAAAAATTCAAAAACTCCAAGCACAAAATTCCTCTTTCAAAACATTGCAAAATATTCACCAAACTCCACTCTATTGGAGTCTTTGGTGTAGTCTCAACCCCTAAGTTGCATTATTCATTATTCGGGAGACGTATAATACGCGAATAATGGGCATATTATTCGTTTATCGAAATTATACGGTCGTATTATACAGTGCCACATCAGCATAAACGGGTAATCGTATAACTTCTTGATTTTTCGAACGAAATTATTTTCGATCAAAAATTATAACGATCGAATATGTTAGTATATATAGAAGCACGCGATAGGCCTTATACCAGCTTTCACAGTCAGTGTTGTCCATGTGAGTACTCTCACCAAACGATCAAAAAAAGTAATTTGTAAAAAAATAAAATAATTTGAATTTAATAAAAATTAAAATTCAATAGAATTTTAAGTTTTGTAATTCAAATATATGAATTTGTTTTGAAAAACTTAGTAAATAGTTGAAAGTTTGTATTTTGTGAAGAGTTTAATCTCTCACCTGATACAAACTGTAATTATAAGAATCACTTGTCAATGTGTTCAATTAATTGACACTTGAAAGTGACTAATAAAAAAAAAGTAAGATATTATCGTTGTGTGTAGAGTGTACTCTCACATGAGATAATTAGTTTAAAAATATAATTACATAAAAATTAATTTTATGTAATTTAAAGTTCGATTTTGATGTGTAGAGATTTTCTCTCACTTCAAAATGAATATAATGAAACAAAATTATATTTTAATGTTTTGTGTAGAGCTATTCACACTGCTATGCTCTCACTAGACTAAAAATTTAGGAAAAACATGTCCAAAAATATTGATATTCTCTTATCTTTATTTGGACTGCAAAATCTACCGTACTGTGTGAGAGCATACACATGCTCGCATTGTAGATAGATAATCGCTTTAAAATCTATGGTAAAGTGTAAGAACTTTTTGTTCGCACTTTACATAGATACGATAATTATCAAGTATTGTAAGTGATTATCATTGTGACATTTAAAAATGTCACTTATAGCTCTTGTATGTATAGCAATTTATAATGATAATCATTTTAATACTTGATTTAATTGTAATTATTGATTATCATAATGTGTTAAAGCTACGAGCTCGCACTTTAGATAAATCGATGCAATTTATATGTAATCCAATGGTATTGTTTTTTATTATTGTATTTTTGTTCAATCATTGTTTTTAATTATTTTAATTTCGTTCAATCATTGTTAGTTAAATTAGTTTAATGTTTTAATTGATTTTGATTATGAAAATGATCGTTGACTTTGTTTTTACTTGCAAATTACTTTTGTGCATCATGGTGAAAGGAACAGAGTGGAGTTATGTGCATGAGTTGAAAGCTGGGAAAAATACATCTCGACTTAAATGTAAATCTTGTGGCCACGAGTTCAGTGGTAATGCAACCAGAATTAAAGAGCATTTATTTAAAGTCCCTGGCAATGTTGAAAAGTGCGGGGCACCACCAAAAGATATTCATGAAAAATTTGCCATGTATTCTCGCAAAGTAAAGTTGATTCTTGCAGCTAAACATAAAGGTGATGTTTCTAAAGATATTCATGAAAATATTGAACCATCTGTATGCAATGAGGTAACAGAAGAGATGTGTACCACTCATGTAAATGATCAAAGTTCTCAATTAAACCCTCTTCATGGGCATGCTTCTACATCAGGAGGAGTTCCTAGCACAAGCAAATCCGGCAGAGCGTCATCCAATGGACAGACAATGCCTGAAGCATTCGGTAAACAATGGTTGCTTGAGCTGCATTTAAACTGGACAGAAGCATTTGTTGCATGTGGCATATCGTTCAATGCTATGCGCAATCCAATATTTCAAGATGCTTTGATGAGTACAACCAAAAAAGGATTTGTGCTTCCTGACTATAACAAGATGCGAACTGAATATCTTGATAAAGTCAAAGAGATTACTGAAGCCATTCTCAAATACACAATTCTAGAGTTTGTTCCAGCATATGGATGCACCATAGCATTGGATGGATGGACTAACTGTCAGAAAAAACCTTTAATCAATGTAATGCATATTAACCCTAGAGGGGCTATGTTCGTGGAAGCAATTGACAGCTCATTGAAAGAGAAGACTATCACCTACCTAGCACGGGTGTATGAGCATGCAATTGCAAAGGCAGGTGGACCAAAGAATGTGACTGCTATTGTCACAGATAATGCGGCCAACTACAAAGGAGCAGGAAGAGCTATTCAAGTCAAGTATCCAGAGATTTCTTGGGTACCATGTGCAGCTCACACTTTAGATTTGCTTTTAAAAGATATTGGTAAAATGGCATGTGTGAAGTAAACTTTATTGGATGCAAATAATGTGGTGAAATTCATTAGAGAGCATCAATTTTTGTATGCTCTTTTTCGAACCAAGTCACCAAATAAAGCTTTGCAAATATTTTGCGCGACAAGGTTTGCTACGGCATACTATGTTCTTGCTGCTTTGCAAGAGTTGAGCCTCCATTGATGGAAACCTTAGCAGACAGAAGATGGGATGGATGGCTCAGCAAGTATCCAAGTTATCAGGAAGCAGCTGGTCGATGTGCGCAAATAGTAAACTCGCCAATCTTTTGGCGTAATGTAGAAAGAATAGTAACTGTGTCAAAGCCATTTGTCGATCTTTTGAGAGCAGTTGACACAGATTCTTTTATTTTTGGTCGGGTCTACTGGTATATGTCAGAGGCTATACAAGCATTGGGTGCAGTTGCATACGCCATTGCATGGTGAGGCTTTTGTATTGGATCCTAAGTTTCAAATGCATCAGCAATCTTACAACAAAGAAGTTATGTCCGACTTCAAAACAGTGTGCTCCCAACTCTTAGGGCACGAAGATGGAAAAACAGTTTTTCATCAGCGAGTAGATTATGCCAACAGAACTGGTATGTTTCAGGATCCGTGGCATATAGATGCCATTGGCAAAACAAGTGCACCTTTATGGTGGAGAGAAAGTGGAGTTGCAACACATTGCAGTTATATTTTTATCAGTAGATGCATCAAGTGGAAGTTGTGAGCGAAACTGGTCAGCATTCGACTTTGTGCACACTAAAAAGCAAAACAGACTTCATACTAAACGGGCTGCTGATTTGGTGTATGTTTTTTGCAATATGAGACTTATTTATAAGCCTCAAAACATTGCAACTAGAGCCGCTCAAAAGCAATATGGAGTCTTCCAAACGCATGAAGCTATTTCTGCAAAAGTTGATGATGATGATGATATGGAGTGGGAGATAGTTTCAGAATGCTCAGATATGGACGAAGTAGATGATATGGTTGCAGTTTTTGAAGATGGAGATGATTTGTGAGAATACCATTGTAATACTTACTCAACAAGTTTTTGTATATGATGAAAGAAAGTGTTATCTTGTTGTCGTTCACATCAAAACCTCTCTTCTCTCTCTCATACACACATATTCACTCACACTCAAATATAAACTGCCGATAATATCTTGTAGAATAAAAATTACATAAAGTCGATGTAGGTTTGAAATTACAACAAGGTTTTGGGAAATTACTCAATCGAAAAGAGTTTGATATAATTTTGAGATTACAAAAAGCTTCTGAGTGACTTATGAGTTTGATAGATTTTCTATAAGTTCGTCTATGGTAAAATCTGAAATTCCTAGCTCAGGGGTAGGTTGAGCAACATATTTATGTGAAGTGGTAGTATCATCTGGCAAAGGTCCATACAATGATTCATATCGTTGAAGCTTTGCTTGTGCATCACTTAACTCTATTTTAAGCTCAAGAATACGGCCACGAAGCATATCCGGTGTTTCTCCTTGGCTGGCAAGGTCTTGTCCTTGGCTGGCTAATTTAGTCAGTGTTTCTGACTCTTCAAGAAGTAAAACAATAGGATGCTTGCGAGGAGGCATTGGAATATTTGCATTGCGTGTTGCCACCTTTTCTGCAATGCGTCCACGTCCAACGCCAGCGGTGCCTGGACGATCTGACCAATCCACTCTCTTCAACAAAACATATCGAACATAGCGGTGCCTGGACGATCTGACCAATCCACTCTCTTCAGCAAAACATATCGAACATAGCATTGCTGGATAAAGTAGATTGCTACTTGGTTGTTGTTTGGTAGGCATCTCTCTTGTCGTATAAACCTTTGCAGCAATACACGTGCTAGTCCTTTATGTTGCAAATCAGAGAGCTTTAACGGAGCTGTATCTTTTGCATTGCCACTTATTTGAAATAGTTGATGGAGTACAAAGTGATTGGGGCAAAGCTTTTTGCAATCTTTAAGGGTTAATGGTTCGCCCTGCATCTCAGATTCATCTTCTTCAATGTTGGCAATAGTAGAAAGATCTGCTTGTCCACATCTAACTTGTTCTTCTTTAAAAATTGCCTGAGCTTCAGCGTGGTTGAGTTCTTCTTCCATATCTCCATATCTGGTGAACATGTCATTACTTTTAAATACCCATTCAATTAATTTGACATTGGACAGTATATCGAATGACAAACATAGATATTTTGTTTAATTAAACATACAATTAAATCTGACACCAAAAGTAAAACATTGATGAAATCATGAGACTGTGTTTTCATTAATCATCAATTGGTCGTAAGCAGATATCATTACAATGTTGTAACCCACTCTATGGGCACCATTTAAACATAAGGAGAGTTCAAAAGCATTAGGCTGGGTTTTGGGGTTTTGGCGCTTGCCGGTTTCAAGATGAGCAAGTACATTACTCAAAAAATGTCTCTTGCTTTGTTCTTGGGGCTCTGGTAAGCACTTCAAAATGCGTTTACATGTATGACACATGGAATAAATATCCATAGCTTTGGTCCAGGAGGGAGGATTACTAGATATACATTCGGGGGCTGCCCATGGATAATCTCTCTCATATTGTTTTCTAGTTTCTATCTGCATATCGCGAGGAGGAGGAAAATCGGTCGTCGTATTTATTTGGGTGCATGAACCCCAATCCACAATGCTGGAGTAAACACCTTTTTCACCAAAATGCAGCATCATATTTCGAGAGTCTAGATCATTGTGGAGGTAGTTATGCGTATGTATATACTTCAGAGTTTGGAGGACAGCATTGATGATCTGCAAAATATTCTCCTGGAATAGCTCTATTGTTCCTACAGTGAGTACGTAATCGTGAATGACAGGCTGGCTACCGTCTGTTGTGCATTCTTTGATCCATTGCTCCACATGGCCGCCATTCCATAATCGTGAAATGAGCATTGGTCGCTCCACGTGGCGCACCATGGCAAGAGGGTAGATAATACCTCGATGTGAAATATCCAAAATTGTTGCTTCGTCTCTGACCTGTTGCTCCATGGTGGGCCCATGTAAGTGTACTTTGAACACTTTTACAGCATACACTTGATCTTTGAAAGCGGGATGTGTGACACCCACACGCTTCACATGTGCCCATCTTCCCTCTCCCAGTTGTGGAGCTTGGATATTAAAGACGACTGTGCCGGGTAAAAGGTGTAAAATAGGTGGTAGCTGAGAGAGGTCTAATGTAGCAATGGATGACGTTGCAGGCTTTGTTCTAAGAATGATTTCTGGTTCAACTGCACCACACAAGTCTGGCACAACACAAAAAAGAAGTTAGTATTTACTGAAAATTTAAAAAATTTACCTGAAAACCGTTGTAAACCGAAGACACTGTCGCTATCTGTCAAACTCTCAGAAGCTCCAAGCTCTCCAAACTCCAAAAAAGTCCACAATGCTTTTCGATCGAATACGGCGACGATTGTATATATATACTTTTTTTCGATCAAAAAATATCTCGATCGAAAACTGTTTTATATGGCTATTCGGAAATACGGCATATATTGACGTTTTATACGTATAATTTTTGTTATACAGGCGTATAAATGTAGCGCAGCTCAACCCTAATGGCACCAATATAGGGTCACATAGTCTTGCATAAATTCGCATCTTATTCCATCAATTCATCACACACACACATCCATGGAAATATCAAAAAACTTCCATAGACTCCCCCAAGTGAAAATTTGAAGAGAAGAAACTCTCATTTACTCCTCCACGCACTCAAAAATAGGACGCTAGCAAGATGGAACTACGTAGGACCACCTGTAGAAACCTTGCTTCCTCCTTCATATAAAGAGGTGAAAGTGCTAATATCCAGCCCCACACACTCTCCCTGAGCCTAAAAAATCTCACCATTAACCTTACTCTTGCACAACAGTTTTGAACCTAAACTGTGTGAAAAAACGGGTCCTGTTTTTGGCTTTTTTTCAATTTTTGGCAACTATACCACTCTAAACTTCATGTTTGTGAGGTGTAGATGGCTAGAGGTTAGGCCTTCATAGTTCTCAACATGTTTTGATGCTTGTAGGGAGAGCTAAGTGTTAAAATTGAAAGTTATGACCAATTTACAAGAATTACATAATCCTTTTTTTGCCAAAATTAGCACTTTTATGATTTTTTTAGTGGCTTTCTTGATATCCAAATTCAATTTTGATTGTGTAAGTGTAATGTATAACATACATCTAATCTTCCTTGAGTTTTGGGGGACCTAATATGCTATATAGCATAGTATATGATGATGGTTGAGTTTTTTGATTGCTGAGGAATACGATACATTTTAGAGTAGCAAGTATAACTTTCTCAATATTGCTAGTTTCTTAGGCCAATTGTGTGTATTTTGTAGGTAGTAACTTTATCTAATCATAGACTACAAACTTGGCTAGATATTGAGTAGTTTCTATGGGTTTCTAGAGGTCATAATGCTAAACCCAGTTTTTTCATGTTTGCTGTATTTAGCACTTTATCATTGCCCCCAAAGTTCCAATTGTAAGAGATCCATTATCCTTTTGACATGCTCCATGGCTCCTTTTGAATCCAAAGGCCCAAAGGGAACTAAGAAAACATGTATATATTATCTGTATTGAGCGTGACTATAGAAACTTTGATGATAGGTCCGCAGAATGGCAAAAATGCAACTTTTTTGTATGTATTTTTTTGGCCCAAAAAAAAAATGGTGAGGTAAAAGAAACCATATGTTTTGTTCACCAACCCACTGAAGTTAACGGGGCATTTTATCTCATGTCCTACAAAAATCCCCACTCTTATTTATATGCAATCAACCGTAAGTAATTGCTGTTTTTGGCAAAATGCACTGGTCCATCAACTTTGGAGGCTTGTAGTGACCAAGGGATAAGAAAAATTACGAGTTTCTCATTTTTTCCATATGTAGTAGTTATTGAACTATAAGCTCATGAAAGGATTTTTCAAAATGAGTGGATCTACTATGGTTTTGGAATTTTTTCCCAAAACCCTGAGAGGACACTTTTATGTCCTGTTAGGTTACCATTCTAGTGTTAAGGCTTCAATTAACATGTTCACCCATTTGTGAACACATTGTCATGCATTTTTTGGAGGAGCATAAATCCAATAGATCATGCCAAAAAGCTTGCTAACTAGCCTCGTGTATATATGTGTGACCATGTAAAAATTCATGTACAAGGGTTTGGGTTTTCCGGGATTGTGCACTAATGTTCTGGGTTGTTAGAGTCCCCAAAACATGGTTTTCAATAAGTATTTTTGGTCGTGTTTTATAGTTTGTGAATTGAACTTGTACATCATGAGTTATGTGCACCCGAAGTGGGTGGTCTCGACTTAAAAAGTGATTGCAAGACAGTGGGCCAGCTTGATGGTCTAAAATTAGGAATGCTAAGATTTTAAATTTTTGGAGATAGCCGAAGTAATAGGCTTCGAGCCATGCATCACAGTGTCGCATTTGGTGGCTAGAGCGGTGAGCAATGCCCTTGGGAAATTGGTCCTGAGAAGGGGTCAAGCTAGAAATTTTATGTGGGAAGGAGGAGGTTGGAGAATTGTGGGAGGAATGTGCCATGTGGCAAGGAAATAATCCCACATAGGGGAACTTGGGCTCAAAGCAAGGGGTATAAGACGGGGAATATTGTGACCATTTGGGTGTATCAAAGGAGAGAGGAGCTTGGGAGGAGCTTGGATATGGGGGCTTGTGTGGACATTTGGGGGAGAAGGGGGTGCCATTTGTGAGTTCCCACCTGCTGCCCAAGTGCCTGGCCATCTTTTTAGTCCCCTGGACACTAGCTCCCACCCCTTCCCCTGGTCCAAAATTCACCTGTTACCCATTTCTTACCCAAATGAAGCCAAAATTTAACTAATTAAATGAAGCCTTTCAAGAGAGCCTTATCAGCTAAGGAGAGAGAAGAAAATTTTTCAAACAAAATATCCAAAGAGCCACCATTTTATAGCTACAACACCTGCAAACTTTCTAGAGACCTCATTTTTTTAGCAAGAGAGAGTACACCCCCAACTGCGAGTGGTCATATCTCTCTCATATTTCATTTGCTTTTAGTGTATGGATGCTCTGCGAACATTTAATCAAGACAAGATACATCTTTATGTCCTTGGTTTCTCCTAATTCCAGGTGTGCTTCATGCTAGAAGGGTTATTCATAAATCTTTACAGGTGCTTATCACATGTGATTTTGGCGGTGCAATGGTTCTTGCTTTCAACGTTTGGCTCATGCAAGGCTATAGAGGCACTCGTTTTCCTTTTGGTTTGCACGCTAACATTGTTTTGGTACCCCACCCAGGGAGAACATGCTCATGTGATCCAATATATTCTTGTGGCATACGTCTAATCAGTAGGCACATAATGTAAAGGGGATGTGGGTCCTTATGGACAAGAGAGAGTACACCCCCAACTGCGAATGGTCATATCTCTCTCATATTTCATTTGTTTTTAGTGTATGGATGCTCTACGAACATTTAATCAAGACAAGATATATCTTTATGTCCTTGGTTTCTCTTAATTCCAAGTGTGCTTCATGCTAGAAGGGTTATTCATAAATCTTTACAGGTGCTTATCACAGGTGATTTTGGCGGTGCAATGCTTCGTGCTTTCAAAGTTTGGCTCGTCCAAGGCTATAGAGGCACTCATTTTCCTTTTGGTTTGCACATTAATATTGTTTTGGTACCCCACCCAGGGAGAACATGCTCATGTGCTCCAATATTTTCTTGTGGCATACGTCTAATCTGTAGGCAGAGAATGTAAAGGGGATGTGGGTCCTTATGGACAACCGCCTATGTATGTGCAAATTGTGGACATCACTTGAGGTGATCGTGTAATTGGACTGCAGCCTTTAGAGGGTCCTAAGGTTTTGTGAAGCCAAGCACTAGGGGCCGCATTACCCAGTGTGAGGTGAAATAGGTATTGGAGAGATCTATCAACATTCCTTGAACTTACGATGCCACATGTAAGTGCTTTTGTGGCAATCAAACATGGCGGATGAGTTTCCATAGTTTCATGGATTTCCTAATCAGAATGCACAGACTTTTATAGAGAAATTGGAGGTTAATTTCTTACTACAAAATATACTAGATCACGCTATATTACTGTGGTTGCTAAAATACAGTTTACAGGATGAGACAAAATTTTGCTTACAGAGTTATGAGGAAGTGGTACAAGCACAAACTAAAGGGGTGTTTTTCGACTACAATCGTGTGAAGCAAGATTTTCTAGCACAATACACGAGCATTGAAGTAACTGATGAAATTTGGCATGAATTTTGGGGTACACTCAGAATGCTAATCAAAGTGTTAATAATTTTGTCATGCAGTTACCCATTTATGGGATAAATGGGCCCGAGCTTTGGCAAATCAAATCCCTCCATCCATGTTAAAGAAGGAACGTTTCATGGAAAACTTAAAGGTAGGTTTGAAGTTTAAAGTTGTATTGAAAATTCTCGCTACCTTTGAAGAAGCAGTCACTATTGCCATGGAGAAAGAATGGAAAGCTCAAAGACTCAATGAGTATGGAAAAGTGGTCCATGTGCAAGGTATTGATGAACAAAATGAGGAAAAGTAGGCAAAGGCTGAAGCCAAACTTGCTGAAAGGGTCACGAACACTAAACAGTTACAGCAAAATATGCAGGCCATGATGAGCATGCTGCAAGAATTGTGGCTGAGTGTTCTTGGAGGTGATAGTGGTCGTGGTCGTGATAGAGGAATGGCCCAGCCATATGAAGCTCAGCCTAATGCTAATGTGGGTCATGGACAAGTTGTCTTTGAGCCACAAAGGAAATTTATCCCTGACGTATTGTAACTGTGGTAAGCTTGGTCACATGAGCACTCATTATCTAAGGCCAACAAGCATAGGAGATGATATGTTTCCACTTCCTTAGCAGATTCCTAAAAGGGATTATGATTATGCAATGGTTATACGAGGAAGTAAAATCAGGTCTCAACCTCTCATGGTCATGTTGGTATTGTGCGGGTTAAAAAGAAAGAAGCAGATATGATGCATGTAGGTAAAAGAGGGAGGCAAGGCTATGCTGCTCTAGGTCCTAGGAAGAAGAAAGGGAAATAGAAAGAGGGTGAAGATGCAAGAGTTAAGAGGAAGAGAAGACCTTGTAGATGTTTTGAAGTAGCAGATTTACCTTTGGGAGAAGGCCAAACAACTTACAGTTTAAAGGAAGACCTGATTGGGAGGAAAGTAGATTGTACTTTTGGACGATTGATGAATATGGTGCCCAAACTTAAGAGGCATTGTAGCTCATTAGTAAATCGAGAGAAAGAGTCAAAGCATGGACAAGTAAGAGTGTTGGCTGTGGGAGAGTTACCGGACATTTGTCCTGTGGTGAACGCTTGGCACAAAGGTGCGGGCAAGGGAGAGGCCTACATTGACGGATGTGCTCAAGTTTGTGTGATCACACAATCACGTGTCGAGAGACTGGGTCTCATTACATGTGCAATCTCTAGGTTCAGGATTTGACTAGCAAACCATGCCAAAGTGAAGTGTTTGGGGCTAATTAAGAATCTGGAAGTTGAAGTTTTTAATGTGAAGGTTATAGTAAATGTTCATGTTAAGCCAACTCACCTAGGAGCTATTCTGTAAGGACATGGATCCTATGGGCAAGGCCATCGGCACGGCCAGATAGTGTGTACTCTAGGGGGAGGCTATAAGATAGCACGGTTAGCACACGCATTACCACCATCCTTTCACTCGTATCCGAGCTATTGTTTGGGAGGAGGCTAAAAACGTCTTGCATGTGCGTGCACCTCCCTACTTCTCCCACACGTTCCGTAGACAGCGACGTCCCACTGTGTAGCAAAAAGAAGACAAGGGCAATTTTCTGTGCGAGCAACTTGCGGACGAACAGAAACAGCCGACCGCGGCCACCCCATCTACGTCCTCCACAGCGGGCGACCAAGGCGGGAGACCAAGGCAAACTGGACGGCACCAAGGCTCCGAAGGCTTTCGTTGGCATCATTGGCTGCACGCGTAGGAAGGCCCGCTTAACCCTTGCATGAAGGAGGGTTGAACCCACCCCATGAGGGTAAGAGGCCAACACTTTACCATCAAGCTATTGGCCCTTGTTGTGTATAACAAAGAAAGATAGCGTACTTGTGTTGAAAGGAAAACTAAAAGGAAAGGGAAAGCTTCAAACTTCAAGGAAGTAGCTTTACCTTTCCTTTTCACTTCTTGGAGAAAGGCAAGTTTTCCTCCAACAATTATTTTTTCCTCAAGGAGGTAGCTTCAAAGTGAAGAAAAGCCTTCACAAAAACGACGAGTTTTTGTGAAGAATCATCAACGGTGTTCTTACAAGGAACGACAAGTGAAGCGCTCAACTTCCCACAAGGCGAGGTTCGCATGCAACGCAAATCGTGGAGCATACAAAACACAAAGACTTCAATTTCTCAAAGTACAAGTTGTCATTTCTTTTTCTCTCTTTGCATTAGTGTGTGTTTACCATGGCCAGTGAGGATGTCCCACCTACACACACGTTTGATTTTGAGCACGTAGAGCAGAATCAGGGCACCACAGGTGCTGCTGACACTAATATGCATGATGATGATGATCTAGGAGATCATGGGCTTGTAGATATGGCTTCTTTCAAGACTTTGGAACATCGCCAAAGCGTACTTAAAAGAAACCTCTGCACTCAATGCAAATGTTACCAACCTTACCGAGTTACTTGTGAAATTTATGAATTCACAGACAACTCAAGGAGCCACAAGTGGCACGGTTCAAGGGAACCAAGGTCGCAAGACACAAGGAGTCCAAGAGACAAGTGCTACAGAAGATGCATAAGGTAGCAATGCATTACTTAAGAATATCACCATTCCTGAGTTTCACGGGGAAGAGCGTGATCGCAACAACGATGCGGTCAATACGTTCTTACACAAATGGAGTGATATTCACAGATTGAGACACACCCCGGATATAAAGACGACTGTGGAAACAAGTCTATATCTTAAAGGCAAGGCCTATAAGTGGTGGATGACATTTTCAATAGACGCTCGTCCTCCGTCTTGGGCTGCGTTTCAAGCTTCTTTCTCCAAAGAGTTTTTGGACTCCAATGAAGAAGATAAGAATTGTTTAGCATGGGATGCATGCCGCATGTCTGGCCTCTCTCTCACACAGTACCTTTCAAAGTATCAGGAAATCATATTAAAACTAGAAGGTCTAGATGAATTCCAAAAGATATGGGGTTTTAATAGGGGTCTTGACAAAGACTATCGTCTTCATGTTGAGACCCAACATCCAAAAACTTTGGAAGAAGCCATTAGTCATGCACAAAGATATGATGATGACCAAGAGAGGAAAGGAAATGTTCCCTACTCTAAGAATACTTTTGCTAAGAGCCAATGGCGAGGTAGATCTCCCAGGCGTTCCAAGAGGAATAAGATACAATCTACCTCTCCACGCCCACAAGAGGCTAAATAGCCCAAGCAATCACGAGATACTCCGCGTGGGTCTCTCAACACTACTAATTTTGAGCGTGCAAAGAAACACAATTTTTGTTTTAGATGTCTTTCGGACCAACATAACAAGAAAAATTGTCCTCTTTTGCAAGGCAAAGAAAAGGCCATGCACACGGTTCAACACCTCACATTAGATTCATCTCCTAAATATTGTGTTGTAGAGGTTCTTCATATGGAAGAAAAGCACAAGTGTTGCGTGCCTGCTTCAATGTGGCAGCCCACCTTTGGCCCCCATGATTTGATTCGCATGCATGGCACTATTAACGGAAAACGTGCTCCTTTTAGTGGAAGATGGTGCAACTCATAACTTCTTGAACTATAAGCTATTCAAGAAATTGAAGCTTACACAGACTCCCTGCTCTCACAAGTATGTGGTGGAGCAGATGTCTGGGAATGATAAAGAAGTATGGGACACGGTAGTTGAAGGGGTTGAGCTTATTGTTCAAGGTCATACGATGACCCTTGACTTCCAAGTTATGAACATGGACCGTGCTGATGTAGTTTTAGGATAAGAATGGATGCATGGTTTAGGAAACACATTGCACACTAGTTATGAACACAACTCCTTATCCTTTATGGCCAATGGTAAACATGTGATTTTGCTTGGTGAGAAAAATATACCCTCTGCACCTCTTATATGTACAGTCGAGCTTTCTATTTTGCAAAAAGAAAATTTAATAGATGAAGTCTTTTTGTGTTACTATTTGTCTCCAAGTCTTGTGAATTCTCAAGAGCAAAGTGCGGTTAATTCTAGTAATGGTATGCAAAGTGCAATGGAGTCTAGTAATGGTATGCAAAATGCACTGAATTCTACTGATAAACAAAGTGTTAACAAATCTAACGAGCAAAGTTCTCTCAATTTTAATTCTATAGAGCAACGTGCAACTGTTGTAAAACAAACACTACAAGAATTACAAGATTCTCCATCCCAGCATAACTCTAGTTTACTTTCTCCTTTTGCTGACTCACTTACTCATGGATTATAGTGATGTGTTCTCAAGTGATTTACCACCGGATTTACCCCCTACACGTGATGTGCAGCATGGCATAGATGTCTTGCCAGGCACTAAACTGGTGAGTAAACCACTTTATCGTATGAGTGCTAAAGAAGCCAAGGAGGTTGAGAGTCAGTTGGCTGACTACCTCGCTTGTGGTTTCATTAGACCTAGCACTTCGGCTTGGGCATCACCAATTCTATTGGTAAAAAAGAAAGATGGTACTATGTGCATGTGCGTAGATTATTGCAGATTAAATGCGATAACCATCAAGAACAAGTATCCTCTACCTCGATGAGTTATGTAATCAAGTCCACAGGGCAAGATACTATACAAAGATAGATCTTCGTTCAGGATACCACGAGGTATGTATCCTACTACAAGATATCTCCAAAACTGCCTTTAGAACACGGTTCGGGCATTTTGAATTTTTGGTTATGCCTTTTGGTCTAACCAATGCTCCAACTACATTTATGACACTCATGGATAGTGTCTTACGTCCCTATCTTGGAAAATTTGTTGTGGTTTTCCTTGATGATATTCTCATTTATAGTAAGACTGAAGATGAACACATAGAACACTTACGATTAGTGTTTGAACAGCTGCGAGCTCACGCACTGTATGCTAAGCAAAGCAAGTGCGATTTCTTTAAAACAGAGATACATTACCTCGGTCATGTGATCTCTTATTTGGGCATCAAGATGGACACTGACAAGGTCGCTGCCATTCTTCGATGGCCACAACACTGGTGAGGAGCTCAAATATTTTTAGGCATGGCTGGATTTTATCCACAGTATATCCATGACTATGCCAAAATCACTGTTCCTATGGCAGATCAACTTAAAGCAAAAGGTAAGACCTTTTCTTTGGAAGAGGCCCAAAAACACAGTTTCGAATAGCTCAAGGTAGCTATAGCCACTACTCCCATCCTAGCAATCGTCAACCCACTTAAGCCGTTTGTGGTAGAGACTGATGCTAGTGATAAAGCCATTGGTGCGATACTTCTCCAGGAGGGAAGACCTATAGCCTTTGAAAGTAAAAAGTTAGATAGAGCTCAGCAGAAGTATTATGTCTATGAGAGAGAGCTCTATGCCATAATTCACGCTTATGAAAGTGGCCACACTATTTATATGGTGCCGAGTTTGAATTAGTTTTTGACCATGAGAGTATCAAATGGTTTACTACTCAAACACACTTGAAGGGCCGTAAAGCTAAATGGGCAAAAATCCTTCAAGATTATGATTGTAAGCTACGATATCGCAAGGGGCGATATAATGTAGTAGCGGATGCACTAAGTCCGATGCCTCATATTAATTCACTTGCTTTCACGGAACTAAAGAGTGGATTTTTGGATTCATTACGTGGCAAGTGTACACAAGATCACTCATATGCTAAAGTGTGGAGTGCAGTTTTAAAAAGGGATCTCTCACACTCACATGTCTCTGAACAACCAGATAAACATGTCTCTACACGTGTAGATAGAAACTCCAACACACAGTGCCACCCCTACTCAGGAAGAGCTTAAGCGATGGAAGAATTTTTCCATTGATGATGGCTACTTACTCCACAAAGGTAGAGTATGTGTGCCAAAGGACTCACACACTAGGCACCAAATCTTATTTGAGTGTCACGATAGTCCAAGTGCTGGTCATCCAGGTATCCGTAAGACGTATGCCTTAGTTCGACGGCAATTTTATTGGCCATGCTTACATCATGATGTTCAAGAGTACGTACTAAACTGCCGATAGTGCCATGTTAATAAGGCAGAGCACCTCAAGGTAGGTGACCTTTTACATCCTTTAGAGATTCCACAAGGTAAGTGGGAGAGTATCTCTAAGGATTTTGTAGTAGGACTACCTACTACAAATTGTGGCCATGATGCCATTTGGGTAATTGTAGACCGTCTCACAAAGATGGGTCGATTCATTCCCACAAAGACTACGGTTAAGACACTAGAATTAGCACGGCTATTTGTAGAGCATATATATAGACTCTCTGGTCTTCTAGCTACTATCATTAGTGACAGAGAAAGTTCGATAATCACTTTTGGAGAGTTGTGTTCCAAAAGTTGGAAACTAAACTTAATCTAAGTACGATTGATCATCCAAAAACAGATGGTCAAACAGAGAGAGTTAATCAAGTGCTAGAGGATATGCTACGACCATACGTTAGCAAGAAGCAAACCTATATTGGAATTTGCTTATAATAGTTCAAAGCATGTGACTACATGGTTTAGTCCATTTATGTTTTTGTATGGATTTCAACTTAGATCACCCATTATGGTGGGGTTGGCTAAGGGGAAGATACAACAAGCGAAGGATTTTCTCCAAGACCATTTTGACATGCTTCAAGTTGCTTGAGAGAATGTTAAGCAAGCTCAAGATCGATATAAGAAGTATGCAGATGAGCATCGACGTCTTGCTACTTTCGAAGAAGGAGACAAGGTATTTCCTCAAAGTTCCAGAGCATTCAGAAAGTCTGAAGACGGGAAAAGTTGCTGAACTTTCACCACGCTATTGTGGACCGTTTACCATTCTCAAACGTATAGGTCAAGTGGCCTATAAGTTAGCTCTTCCAGAGCACTCACGAGTTCATCCTGTTTTTCATGTTAGCCGTTTACGAAAACAGCTAGGACAGAATGATAATTTCATTGACACAGGTGTGATGGTTGACCTTATCGAACTGCCAAATATTTTTCATGAGCCTGAAAAGATTTTGGATTCTCATGAGCTTCACACTAGACATCATGTAAGACGACAGGTGTTGGTAAATGGCTAGATAGACCTGAAGAAGGTTCTACATGGGAGAATGTCTTCGCACTTAAGAAACATTTTCCTACGTTCGTTTTCAAGGACGAAAACAATTCTCCAAGGGGGGGTTAATGTAAGTACATGGGTCCTATGGGCAAGGCCACCGGCATGGTCGGACAGTGTGTACGCTAGGGAGAGGCTATAAGATAGCATGGTTGGGTGGAGACTAGCACACGCATTACCACCACCCTTTCATTTTCCTCTCATT
This sequence comes from Adiantum capillus-veneris, assembly GCF_014529385.1. Classification (NCBI taxonomy): domain Eukaryota; kingdom Viridiplantae; phylum Streptophyta; class Polypodiopsida; order Polypodiales; family Pteridaceae; genus Adiantum; species Adiantum capillus-veneris. The sequence goes on along the minus strand of NC_140940.1, from coordinate 137,267,787 downwards.
TTGGGAAAACCTTGGTTTAGAGTTGTTGGTGTTGTGAAATATTGGGGCAAGGGCAGAATCTTTGGGTATGGCGAGAAGGGTGAAAAGAGGGTGTTTGATATGACTACCAAGCAATCTTTGGCACTAGAAGGTGTGAGCAAAAATGATGAATCTGAAGTCACCAATAAAGACAATTTTAAAGATTCAGAAAGTAGCACTACCTCTAGTTCCAGTGATGAGGGTGAAGTGTCATTCTTGCTACTGGACGAGGAGAAGAGAGAAATTGGTGAAGTATTGCAAGTGTCTGGGGATATAAATGCTTCAAGCTGTTTAGAGAAACTTGAGGAGTTGATGTAGCCTAAACAGGAATTGCCAGTGAAGATGGGGTTTATTCAAAACATGTTGAGTATCGATTTAACACAAGGAGAAAGAAGGGAGTAGGTAACAATGTTGGATTGGTTTCCAAATCTTTTCACTACTTCATATCAAGAAATATGGGGTTTTGTTGGAGATCCTGTGAAGATTGAGCAAGTTGAAAGGGCAAAGTCAATAAGACAGAAACTAAGAAGGATAGGTAAGGAGCAAATGAATGCTTTAAAGGAAGAAGTGGATAAAATTTTGGATGCATGGTTCATTGTGCCAGTTGATAATGTTGTACGGGTGAGTCCTGTAGTGGTCACTCCAAAGAAAGATGGGTGTTGGAGAGTTTGTGTTGATTATAAGCCATCAAATGCACTGACCTAGAAAGATCTTTATCCCTTACCTTTCATTGATCAACTTTTGGATGCAGTGGCTCGCTTTGAAAGATACAATGTTTGTGATGGCTATTAAGGGTATTTCCAACTTATCCTTGCTCCTGAAGACCAGAAAAAGACTACTTTTATCACCCCATGGGGTTGTTTCTGCTTTTTCTGCCTTCCTTTTGGGTTGACAAATGGACATGAGCTTTTGAAATAAAAGTCAATTGGGTCCTTACCCAATTTCTTGGGAAAATTTTCAAAGGGTTCATAGATGATTTCTGTGTATAAATTTCAAGACAAGAGCATTTTCAGAAGCTTGAAATGACTTTTTCAAGGTATGATGAATGTGGGGGTCTGCTGAACCCTAAGATGTTTCGTTTGGCGCAGCCAAGAGTGAATCTTCTTGGACATATGATTTCAAAACATGGGATTGAAGCAGGGTCCAGAGAAAGTAGAAGCCTTGTTATTGTTGTTATCTCCAAAGGATACAAGACAGTTGAACACTTTCATAGAGAAGGATAAATATCTGTCTCCATTCATACCTTTGGCATCACAGTTATTGTATCGATTGCAACAAGCGGTTAAGAATGATTTATTCGAGTGGACACATGATTGTGAAGATGTTTTTGATAGAGTCAAAGAAGTTTTGAGTACACTACCCATCATGCAAGCTCCTGACTAGGAAAAGGATTTTTACATTAACCCATCAATGGGAGATGATGCCATTGGGGCTATGTTGTTTCAAAGAGGGAAGGAATCTTAGTATATGAAAGCCGTGCATTATGCCAAAAGGGTGAAGACTCCTCATGAAAGAGATTACTCCAAAATTGAATTGGTGATGACTAATATGGTTTATGCTTGTAGACAAGTTAGATACTACCTATTACAAAAGTCTTTCACTTTCTCACAAGTTATTAATTGCTTCCTCAATTGTTTAATAACTCAAATATATCAAAGACAATGATGAAATGAGTTATTGAACTACAGGAGTTTCAGTTCACCTTTTTTGTGGAAGAGAGTACATGGGCTACCCTAGCAGCTTTTCTCACTTATAAAGAGACTCCTGCTTTGGTTGAGGAAGACGTGGTGCACAAGAAGAAGGTGGAACCTCTTGCCATATCCAATGCTTCACTGTTATGTTTTGATGGCTCTTATCAAAGAAGTCATGGTGCTGCTTTGGGAGGAATTGTCATTTATAATGCACAAGGAAGACTTGTAAGGAAACAAGGGCTGAAACTTGATGCAAAAACTAACAATTAATCAGAGTACATGGCTCTTGAAGGTGGCTTGCACATTTGTTTACAGTTGGGAATTAGACACCTACAAATCAAAGGAGATGCCTTGTTGGCTGTGAAGCAAGTTGGGAGTATGGAAGAATAAGACTCCTAGACCTAAAAATTTATTCTTCGAGGTGAAATGTTTACTAGAAAAGATTGAAGCATGTAGCATATTGAAAGGTTTCAAAATGAAGAAGCTCACGACACTTCCCAAGAAATGATCACTTGTGTGTTTGTGATGAAGGCTAATGCCCCTTTATGCCATGGAAGGGAAGCGTTATCAAAGGAGGTGGATTTTTTGTTCATAGGCCTTTTACCTAAGGGTCTACCATCATCCAAAAAGTATGCTTTTATGAGGAAAGCTAGAATGTACAAAATTCTTGATGATGTGCTTTACATGAAAGGAAGTGATTTAATATTGTGTCGTGTGCCCTGGAAAGAAGAAATCTACAAGATTTTTGAAGAAAAGCATGAGGGATCTTGTGGAGGCCATTGTGCCATGAAGATTACATTACATAAGATTCTACAAGCAGGCTATGTGCAGCCATGTATCTAGTGGGATATAAACCATTGGTGCAAGTCTTGTTTATCTTGTAAGAAAATGGATGTAATGGAATTTGCCTATTCAATTTGAGAGTAGCGGAATTTAATGAGAGTACTTTCAAGAAATGATTTTGTGAGCATAGCGTGTAGACATAATTGAAGATAGCAACATAATTATAGAAATTAGCTAACTTGGCATGGACAATACTTTTGCAAGAGAGAGAATTTAGAGAACATGACAACAGTTGAGGACCGGATTTATGTGGAGATGGTCCCCCCTCCAATAGGCATTTGTATTATGATTTCTCCCATAAAGAGAGACTTCTTACAATACAGTCTTTGTGTTCCTTGTGACCTAGGTGAAGCAATGAAGATGGAAAGCTTCATGCATCACCATCATAGCATAACCTAAACTTGAAGAAAGCTTTAACTATACCAAGCCTCAGTCCCAAGACCTCAAACACCTTCGAAGGTGGAGAGAGCTAGCAGGGAATGAGGGTAGGGAAGAGGAAGAAGAAACATTTCGTATGAGAAAGAGCTAGTTCCTCACTTATCATAACTCTTGTGCTAGCATACATAATAGCATAGTAATGAAAAAGAAATAGATGGCAAGCTCAAGCATTGAACCATGGATCTTGGATGGATTTGCACTCCATAGCCAAGAGTGTTGGTGTAGGCTCTCAACCTCTACTTGCTTGGAGAAGGAGAGGGAGCTCTTGCACTTTGCATAGTACACAATGAGAGTGTTTGTGAGTGTGTGTGGGTGAGTATACCCCCTAAGCACCCCCCTAGCTTGCTTGGGTCGACCCCCCCTTGTAGCTCATGCTTGAAGCTCATTGGACCCCTCCAGGCCTAGCCAATCACAAGCAGGAGCCATTACAAGCAACATGGGTAGCCTTGGGACAAGTGTCCCCCTTTCCCCTTTGAGAGACAGGACTTCATAAATGAAAAATCAATTAATTAAATATCCTAAATTATCATTGGACCCCTTGGGTGGCCAACCAATAGGCTTCAGGCACACCATGAGGGCAACACGGGGAGGAACTTGACAAGTGTCCTTGCTGCCTCTTCAAGCTGGGGCTTCCCTTGTGTGTGTGTGTGTGTGTGTGTTCTCTCTCACCCCCCCCCCCCCCCCCCCCCCCTTGTAGGCTCGCCCCCCTCCTTGTAGGGATATTTTTGACTTTGGATGAGCAAGCCCTTTAGTCATCAAGCATGACTAAGAACTTGAAGTAAGGGGTGTTCCCACAAGCATCTCAGGCAAGCTTCTCAAGGCACCTCAAGCACCTTAATCATGCACCAAGTCAAGCACCTCAAGCATGACAAGCACATCAAGCAGGACAAGCACCTCGATCTTGGGCCGGGTTCCCACCTCATGCTCAGCCCTAGCTTACCTAAGGTCAAAGGACTTTTACACACATTATTGGAGGTCTTCAATGAAGCTAACCCTAAGGTCTTATGCTCCATTGGTTAGCCTTGCTCTTGATAGACCATCTCCTATTTGGGCCCCTTTACTATTGGCCCCGTGTTGAGATAGATCTATAAGCACATATCTATATCTTAACACTTGTTCCCATTTATTCTCCCACATTAAGTGATCAATTTAATATGAGAAAATCATTTGGGTTGGTTAGATATTATATTTTATGACATTACCTCTCTCTTGAAATCATAGTCGTCCTCGACTATGAGGTAGAAGAGATAAAGCGTTAGTCATTAGTCAATCGTACGTAGCGGGTAGAGGATGCCTTTTTTACCCTACGACATCTTTCCAAGATGGATGACTAATCCATTTGGTGCTTGGGAGACATAGCTGCCGCAAGCATGTCTGCTCTTTAGTCCAGTTCATTCTCCCAAAGTAGAGTGACAAATTCTACTTGGTGTTTGAGAGACGTCGTCATCACAAACATGATTCTAAGCATACATACTAGTTAAATTTGTGCACAATTAAAAAGAGGATTAGTCTTATAAGACAAAAACATGATTCATTTAAAAGAGAGTTGTACATTTGCTTACTCTAATGTAGCATTGTAAGCATTGACAAGGTTCATACTATCCTTAAGTTGTACTCCTTGCATCCATTTAGCATCTTCAAAAGGATAATTTTTGAACTTAATAAGATACCGTCGGATTATCTTACCATGTCGTAGTACCTTGTCGTCATGCCGAAGGACAGCTCCGGGTTGTAGCACCTCTTCTTGGTCTTCAACTTCGGGAGGGTCTTCAATAATTGGTTTAGTTGGTGGCTCTCCTTTGTAGGGCTTAAGTAGGCTTACATGAAAGGCATTGTGTATAAGCCAATGGTTGGGAAACTTGAGTTGATAAGCCATCTCATTGATGGGCTTCAAGATTTGGAAAGGACCATAGTATGTTTTTGCTAGTTTAACATAATACTTTTGATGGCCCGTAGGATTTTTGCCCGTCGTTTGCCTTAATCGAGCCTTAGGAAACTTGAGTAAGACCCAATCATTTTCTTTGAACATTAAGGCTCTTCTGTGCTTATCAGCAGCAGCTTTTTGCCTTTGTTGAGAGATGGCTATAGCCTCCCTAATCTTTTGAAAAGATTCTTGTAGGTTACGGCTATACTTATCGGCGGCGAAGATCTTCCCATGTACTTTGAGTAGCAAGGGACTTTTAGGTCTTCCCTCTATGATCTCGAAAGGTGCTTTCCCCGTAGAAGTATGTACACTATTATTGTAGGCATACTCTAATAGAGGTAAATACTTTTCCCATTGTGAGCGTTGATCTACTTCGGTAACATAAGTCTTGAGTAGATCGAGTATCGTAAGATTGGCTATCTCACTTTGGCCATCCGTTTGTGGGTGATAGGCCGAAGAGAAATTCAATCTTGTTCCTAGATTTTCAAAGAGACCTTTCCAGAAATTACTGGTCATTCTAGGATCTCTATTTGACACGATGGATGTGGGTAATCCATGGTGCTTGAAAATCTAAGATATGAAGAGAGTTTCCATTTGATGTGCCTTAATAGTCTTTTTGACAGGAATAAAATGTGCTTGCTTGCTAAACCTGTCGACTATTGTCCATATTCCTGTATTCTCATGGATAGACTTGGGTAATCCAAAGATGAAATCCATGGATATACTCTCCCATGGTGAATTTGGAATAGGCAATGGCTGGAGTAATCCAGGTTGCTTCCCTCTATCATACTTGGTCTTTTGGCATACTACACACTTTGAAACATACTCTTGTATGTCCACTTTCATGGTAGGCCAATAGAAATACGTCTCTACTCCTCGGAGAGTAGGTTGAATACCTCTATGCCCTACATATGGAGGATCATGGGATTCATACATAACCTTCTCACGAAGGGAATGGGTAACACATAGCCTATTGCCGTGGAGAAGATAACCATCCTGCAAGGTGAATGGTTCCTCTTTCTTCCCCAAAGCAAGGGCTGACATTATTTCTCTAAAGTCAAGGTCAGTAGCATACTCATCTATCATAGAGGATAGATCATTGTGAGTAGCTATAGACACCGCATTAACTTTTGGTCGTCGTGAAAGTGCATCGGCAACTTGATTGTGCTTACTAGCTATGTGAGCAATATGGAAATTAAATTCCGAAAGAAAATTTGCCCACCTCATTTGTTTGTCGGAAAGCTTGGTTTGCGTCATGAAATATTTGAGACTTTGGTGGTCGGTTCGTAGGATAAATGGAGTCCCCAATAGGTAGTGCTTCCATGTGTCTAGGGCATGTAGAACAGCTAAAAGCTCTTTCTCATAAATGCCCAAGACTCGTTCATCACTATTGAGCCTTCGGCTCTCATATGCTATGGCATGCCCTTCTTGAAGCAAAACCGCTCCAAGGCAATCACCACAAGCATCACATTGGACCTCAAATGGTTTTGAGAGATCTGGAAGCATGAGGACTCGTTGGGAAGTAAGCTTCTCTTTGAGTTTTTCAAAAGCATTTTGCTCCTTAGCAATCCATACGAACTTAACGTTCTTCTTTGTTAAGTCTTGTAGTGGTCCTGCTACTTGAGAGAATTTTGCTATGAAGCGTCTATAGTATGCACACATACCAATAAAGCTTCTTAGCTCATGTAGATTCCTTGGGTTAGGCCATGATTTTATTACCTCTAACTTTGATGGATCCATACGAATACCATCGTGAGAGATAATATGACCTAGATATTGAATCTCTTGAAGGAAGAATTCACTTTTCTTTTGGTTGAGAAAAAGTTTGTTTTCCCTCAAGGCTTGAAAAATCACTTGGAGATGTTGCTTATGTTCCTCCAAAGATTTGGAGTAGATGATGATATCATCAAAGAACACTCCAGTGAATTTATGATATGGTCTAAAAATTTTCTCCATGAGACGATTGAAAGTAGCTGGTGCATTAGTCAAGCCAAAAGGCATGACTAGATATTCATAAAGACCAAATGTTGTGCGAAACGCGGTCTTTAGGATATCTTCATCCACTATCCTTATTTGATGATAGCCACTCTTAAGGTCAATCCTACTGAAGTAGGTAGAGCCTTGTAGCTTATCAAATAGATCTTCTACCCGAGGCACGGGAAATCTGTTTTTGATTGTGAAATGGTTTAGTGCTCGATAGTCCACACACATACGGTATGTACCATCTTTCTTTTGCACTAAAAGGACTGGAGAACAAAAGGGAGAGGAACTAGGCCTCACCATCCCTTTGTCTACCAATTCCTGTACTTGCCTCATAATCTCCTCTTGTTGAGCTTGTGAGACTCGATAAGGAGGTTTGTTAGGCGGTGAGGTAGGTCCATAGGGATATCATCGATGAACACATCATGGAATCCTTTTAGAAAAGTAGACAAGTCTAACTCTTCTTGATTGCTATCATTTTCATTTGATGAAACATTATTAGCCTTTAGAGACTCTTTGACATAAATCATGTACG